>NW_027312437.1:0-30014 GCF_040954645.1 Diabrotica undecimpunctata | reverse complement strand
ACGCGCTATCTCAGAGTTATTTTATATTCACTTGTATTATTATTATAAGTCTAATTTATGTTCGATCTCACTTTCTTACACCACTGTGATGCTTTTATTTCAATGTCTATTTAATTTATAATGTCTTGTTCTTATCTTAATTCATTAAAAAGCACAATAACTGATATTTATTTATTTATCACTAAACATACATAATTTTATTAAAAAGCGAACGTAACATTTAAATTCGCGAGCGCGTCCTTGAGAATTAACTCCTCTCTATTCTCCAAAAAAGTCCCTGTTATATATTCACTACTGTTAGACTGGAAACGTCTACGGCCTTCTAGACAGAGCGGCGAATTGTTCTCAGAAACCGGTATGGTTAAATCGGCTTGTCTCTAGAAGGTTCGAATTGTTGTTTTTTATTACAAAGTGGGACCCATCGTGTGTCAGGTAGGCATTACCTAAAAAAATACGTGAATGAATGAAAATATTAGTAATAAATATATTTACGGTTTTGGGTCAGAATTTATCGTAACAGTATAAATAAACTAGTAACTAAATAACTGTAAATTAATAATTAAACATTGTAACCACTTAAAATTTTATCATTAATAGAAACAACTAAATGTTTTTTCAATATTTTTCGGTCTTAAAACTATGTCTTCGATCACTTAAAATTAATTTGTACATTGAAAACGAACGTTCGACATCGACAGATGTAATTGGAGCATATTTCAGAGTGGATAATAAATCTGGCATAATTTGAAATTCCTCGGAAAATGTCCCCATTCAAAAACTTTAGCAACATTAGATAAAAACGAAAAACCTTCATTCTTGTCGAAAACATATTTTATTTTTTTTTTAAATTAAATTGACCGTTACTTCCAGGTGCCGATTTAATTTTTCGTCTTTAAATTATCTATTAATTTTACTGACTCACATAAAATTTATCTCTTGTTTTTTCTAATAAGGTAATTGTGTGGTAACTATTAATTTATAATTGTCATTAATATAAGCGAGTTCCTGTTTCAATTTGGGATTTTTTAATATTTTTTTTTGCTTCTCGAATGGCTTCGGAAATATCATCATCAAATTCTGACATAACTAATTCTATTTCATTGCAGTGTTCAAAGTAAAAAAAACTGCTTCGAGCCAGGTTTGTAATTACTTGTTTAGGTGGCAAAGGGACACCGGGGAAGTCTTTCTTTATATATTTGCACCCTCAACGGAGCCTTTACAAAAGTTTTTTTTCATAAAATTTTATAAAATTATTTACCAACGGAAACAGATTTCTTATTTCTTCAGCAATTTCTATTTACCCCGTGGGGCTACACAAGTGCAATGAATTAAATTAAAATAAAAAATCTTTAAATTAGCAGCAGCTGTTTTAACATATATGCCGCAGCATCTGAAAGCATTTAAAACTATTTTATTCACTGATATAGCGTTGGGTTAAAAAAGAGTTTGTTTTTTTCCAATTCTTTAACGGCAACTAAATAAGGTTTTTCTCGCAAAGTTTTCGTTCAAAATTCTAATCATTAAATTAGATATACCTGCCGCATACATCTGTCGTTTCATCCACGATAATATACAAAAAATTGCCCTGTAACTCCCGCTTAATTTTTAAAATACATTCCACATAACATTTTTCCACAGTATGTTTTCTCAATGTACTCTCGTCCGGTAAGGATTTATTAAGATATTTTTCGAAAAAAGCATTTAAAACTAGGGTTATTAACTTTATATAGAGGAATGTTGGATGCAATCATCATCTGGCATAAATCAAATTTAAATGCGTCTTCCTCCTTTTTTTTTTGAACTGCTTTAAACTATCTTGCAGAGATATTTGGGCTAACTTAGAGGAATTTAATTTTTCCAAATTACGTTTTATTGAAGTGAGGATTCCACAATGCTGGTCAATAAAGTACTTTTTTCTACTTGAAATCTGAGAATTTAAAAAAAAATAATTAGAATTCTAAAACGGCTTTAGAATTTTAGTTACGTTGTGGGACGAGAAAAAAAGAGGAAAAAATAAAACTTACCGATTTGCCGCATGGTTTTACAAAAATGCTCCATCTCCTTCTAGAGAAAAGTTCCGAATAAGGTGCGATCCATAGCCTTAATTTAGATGTCATCTTTTCACCACAAATGTCTAAAAGGTTTTTAAAAACGGTGTTCTTTGCTTTTCGGTATACGCAACAAAACTAAACTAGGATATAGCAATTTGTGACTAAACTCTGATACAGTAACCGACTGTACAACTGATAATAAACTAATAAAGCTTAGGGATTTCCAAATAGTTAACCCTCAAGTCTCGATCAGGTACATTTTTCCTAGAAATCTGTTATATAAACAAACCATTGATATTTTATTATTGACCCAAAATTTTATTATAGAATGGTTTAGTAATAGAAATAATATCGTGAGTAGTACCAATGAAATTTTAAAAAAAGGCACAAATAGGCGGAATTTACGAAAAAAAACCAAAAAAGAGTGCAACAAACAATTATAATAGGCAAAAAAGGCATTTTGCCTATAATCCGAGCTTTTACTCATAATAAAACAGGAAATTCGTGTTTTAGAAACCAAAATATTTAACTTACTAGACACTTAGTGACAATGAGCATATACCTATAACCTATAGTTTCGTATATGCTGACATTCATAGTTAAAAGTCTGTAGAACTAAAAACAAACAGTGATACGATTTGCATAAATACTAAAGATCCTGCAGCTGAATTAAATAGTTCCACAACTTCGTGTGCAAGTATTAATTTTTTCTTTAATAATTGTTTATATTTTTCACAAAAAGTCGTGCACTTTGTATTCTTTTTGGATAACAGTTGTTTTTAAAAAGCCAGTGGTTATTGAATTGTAGTTTTGACTTTAAAATATTTACACGTCTCTAAAACGAATTATAACCAAGTAGTTAACTTCCAGGATTAAGAATGACTTTCCAATAAAAAGCGCATATAACATTCCACTTAATTTGATTATAATCAAGCTCATTTAAATATAATCCATCGCTCACCAACCCAAAAAAATAATTAAAAAAAGATGTGTACAGTTTCAAAATTAAACTGGTAGATTTAGTAGCATGTTGATTAAGTTCAGCTAGTTTTTTTCAAAAATAGTTGCAACTCTTTTCTTTTCCAGATTTTGACAAATAAGTTGTTTAAATGGGAAATTATTACCATGGTAGACCCCAAAAAGAACAATGTCATGTTAAGCATTTTCATTTTCCTTTCTTTAAGAATATCTATACAAAATAGTAAAAAAAGAAGCAATATAATAAAACCAGATAAAATTGAACATCCTGTGTAGTAAACTACAGTGCCCCTGTATGTTTCTATAGGTAAAGGTCCCCAGGGTATTGACCAATTTTTAATACTGAAAATTTTCCAGTTCATAATTTCAGCGTTTTAAATGCTTTTAATGTTCATCTGCCACATACCATCAAATAATAGACTAATAGGAATTTCCCGTAACGTTTTTTTATTCAATATGTTTCAATATTAAAATTATTCATAAAAGCTTTTTTATTATAAAAATGGAGAAATACTATTTACATCTGTAAAAACAATTGAAAAAACTATTTGTCAAAAATACAATATTTTTAGTTGTCTTTTTAATATGTTTTGAAACCTATTTGGCGCATTTTTTTCTAAAACGAATATTGTTGTTTAATATTCCCTATCTTTATCACTTATAAATATCCAATTTATGATATTTAAAAATATTCTTCTAAAATCCTATGCTTTTTTTGACTTCGTAATTTAATGTCCAGGTTCGCTAGTTTTTTTCGAATAATTCAAATTACTCTATATCGATCGTAAATATATCAAATACACTATTATTTTAAAACAATTTTACAACCCCTGACGTAAACGCAATTCAGTGGGTTGATAAGGGGGGAACCTTTAATGGACATGTAGGAGAGGTGTGAATACCCGTGGGAATCAACAGTGTAGATTTGTTAATTTAAAATGTCCTACATATGCATCGAAATGTCCTACATATGTAGCGATTTTACCACCAGAGTCTCCATTTGGTCTGCCCATCGTGTTAGGGATCTTTCTTTTTGGGTCTCCGGGTCTTCTACCTTTCCTTCTACTATCAATAGTCCCCATAGTCCCCGTTCTTTTAGCTATGTGACCCGAATTAATTTAGCTAGGCCTCGGTTTACTGTTTTAATAGCCTGATTTTTATATGAACCTGTTCCAGAATTGACAGGGTTGGTTCTATATTCTCTCCAGGACATGCTTATAATTATTTTATAGACCTACATTTTCGAAGGCTTCCATCTTATTAATTCTATAAATTTTTTTTGAGACTTACTGTTTTAAGCTGCGTATAGCGCAATGGGAAAAAATCGAATGTAAACATACACCTAAATAGACGCACATTGATTTAAACGATTTCCTAGAGAGCTGCTAACTTTGGGGAGAATAAAGGTTTAGTTGGTAAGGGCTCACTGCCGGGCCTGACAGTATTTCGTCCCAACTCCTAGAAACAAAGATGGACAACAAGATGATAAGAAATCAAAGATATAGCTCATGAGAGGGTTCAGAAATGAGCAAAGTGTTGTTTTCTGAACTCTTCGGGATTCAGAACAAAAATCTAACTCAGGGCTCACTGCCGGGCCTGACAGTATTTCGTCCCAACTCCTAGAAACAAAAGATGGACAACAAGATGATAAGAAATCAAAGATATAGCTCATGAGAGGGTTCAGAAATGAGCAAAGTGTTGTTTCTGAACTCTTCGGGATTCAGAACAAAAAATCTAACAGGAACGATCAGAGAGGTGACTCGGGTGGTGGACTTTATATCGGTACCAAATATTAAACCATGGAATGTCCCAAGAGGAACAGACTTTGAGTCAATTAAAAAATGCTTATGTGGAGCTCAGAAGAAGATCAGAGAAAAGAAGCAAAAAATAGCTTTTGGAACGCAAATCAAATAAAATCCACATAAAACCAGAGTAGTGGAACTCCTAAAATCCAAGGTTAAAAACAAACCTCCAGCAAATAAAGAGTCGAGAAAAAATAGGGAAGTCTAATGAGCAGGCTAGGTCATGTAGCAATATCACAAAAGAGGGAACGGACACAACCAAATATACAGACACCACACAAACAATATGCAAGTTTAAGCAGACCTGATTATCAACAAACTGAAAAGCAATGGATTAGGTTCCTATCGGAAACTATAATTAATTTCTACAGGAGCCTGTGGGTTCTGAAATTGAAGTATCGATTTTGGTAAAAAGGTATAAAGGGATAGAGGAGAAGTTAGCATCAACTATAGTTAATACCAATAATATGCCTAAGCGCCCTCATGGCCTACGGCCGCGTTACCGTGAAATAAACCCGCCTAAGGGAAACAAAAATCAAGACTATAAGATGGACGACTGGTTGTTAAAAACTCGGGAAAGATCGGGCGGAAATGCCCAAATTTAAAGACGTAATTACTGACTAGAATCATCATCATCAGTGGCATTACAGCTCGTTATGAGCCAAAGCCTTCTTCAGAACAATCTTCCATTCGCCCCTGTCTCTGGCAACTCTTTCTCCATGGGTTTAACTCCGATGGATTTTAGATCATCCTCTATGTTATCTTGATATCTAAGTTTTTGGTATTCTTCTGGGTCGTCTTCCCACTGGTCCTCTTTGGTCGAACATTTTTCTGATCTTTGCATCTTCATCTCGCCTTGTGTACATATCCTATCCATCGAAGGCGTGCTAATTTAATACATTTTTACAACGTTAGGGTTCCTTAAAAACTTCTGTATATAACTCAAAGTTCTTGGACCCCATTCTTGGACTTCTCGATATATTTTTCCTTGAAATTTTTTCTCTAAAAAAAGGTTTAGGCAATTCTTGGTCGTTCTGTGTAAGTGACCACGTTTCTGACCCGTATGTTAACACTGGCCTTATTAGTGTTTTTTATATATGGTAACTTTAATTTTTCTGGGTAGTTTTGGGGGCCATCTGTTTCCTCAAGCCATAATAGCACTTATTGACAAGCACTATTCTTCTTTTAATTTCTTCGCTGACATTGCTGTCTTTGGTCAGCAGCGAGCCCAGGTAGACGAAGGTGTCCACACCTTCCAGTTCCAGATCATCAATTAATAGTCTAGGGTATCTAGTTGCCTGATCTAGTATAATACAAATACTTAGTTTTTCTGGTGCGTTTTACTTACTGACTAGAATGGTGACCTTCAAAAACTTCGACCGATGGGTTCCAATCAAAGTTCTTCAGGTGATCCTCCACAAACAGGAAGACCGTTTTGCAAGACTTTACTGTTGCTATTAAAAGATTCGATATAGCTTTCATACAAGATTCCTGGTTTTTACCAATGACAAATAAGAGATCTATCAAGCATATTATGGAGAACTTACTTATATATATAGCCGATCTGCCAAATTGACGAGCACAGTCAAACGACATATATTAACATACTGCTGTTGATGAATTTTCTACTTAACGACGATTAGGATGATAATCGCAGAGGAAGGAAATACAAGGGACATAAATTTCTTAGATCATCGTATCTTCTGTATGACGATAGCAACCAATCACCACCAAAAAGAATTGGAACGGTTGGTAAGAGATTGCAGGAAAACTACACTGATCATCGGCTGTGATACGAATACGCACTATTTGGCCTGGGATAGCACACATATCAATGAAAGAGGTGAGTCATTACTACAGTTTGTCCTGGAATATAATTTAGACATACTAGATGTGGAAGCAAACTAACTTTCACAAGGAAACCTAAATTCCAGTAGCTGGCCGTAATACCATGTATCACAAAAAAATTTATTTAAAAAATTCCTTTATTAAAGGTATAATGTTAAAAAAAAACCCGTTATATTAACAGAACGTTTTCGGAATTGATATTCCATCATCAGTGCTATTTGGATGTATATTGTGTTTTAGACCACCTTAATACATGGGTAAAAAACCCTTTAAATGTTGATAAATTAACTTTGAGTTACATTATTTACTATTACATTATTTACATTACTATTACATTATAAACTAAGATGTTACAACTGGAATAGATAATATGGCAACGTAAGGCTCCATTGGAGGTTGTTAGTCCTGAGACGAAGTGTCTACGAGCACTTGTTGGCTATCGAAAGGGACGATAATGCATCCACTGGACAGAGTTCGAAAAAAATTGGCCGGGAGATAATGCCCAAAATTCTAAACAGGAAGGTGCTTTGGGTGAAATAATAAGCTTGTAGCATTTTGGTTTTACCCCGTATATCATAATAACCGAAAAATATTCTTAATCTTTTTTACGTTTCTGAAATTGACGATCCTAAACATTTTGGAGTCTTGTGTATTATAAACATTTTGTCTATAATAAAACAAAGGTGCTCTCTTGTTTGATTGATGCATGATAATATCATGATAACTGAAGTATGCCTAAATATGTTTGCTAAATTTTAATATACTAATATATTATCAATATAAAAAAAGTACAAAAAATCCAGTTCCCTGTTAAATTTAATGTGGGGAAGAACAGTTGAATAAAATTGTACCGCCAATTTTAGTTTAGAAGAATCAACACATAAACTGTATATTTACAAAAAGAAACCTAAAGATCTTTAAACACTAAACGGAAATAAATAAAAAAACACTCATAATTAAAGCTCGGGATTTATAGGCAACAAAAAATTAAAGAGAAAAAGGCTCCCATATAGGCAAAGATTTTTTATTTAAAAAAGGCAGGAATATTAACATTTAGGCAAAAATATAGGCAATAAAGGAATATAACTTATTATTTATTGTACAAAGTGAATTAACGTAATATTAATTTAAGGCAGGTATATTTACACATCATAATCATAACATTGGTATAAATAAAGTAGTAACTAAATAACTGTAAATTAATAATTAAACATTGTAACCACTTAAAATTTTATGATTAATAGAAACAACTAAATGTTTTTCAATATTTTCGGTCTTAAAACTATGTCTTCGATCACTTAAAATTAATTTGTACATTGAAAACGAACGTTCGACATCGACAGATGTAATTGGAGCATATTTTCAGAGTGGATAATAAATCTGCATAATTTGAAATTCCTCGGAAAATGTCCCCATTCAAAACTTTAGCAACATTAAATAAAAACGAAAAACCCTTCATTCTTGTCGAAAACATATTTCATTTTTTTTTTTTTAAATTAATTGACCGGTACTTCCAGGTGCCGATTTAATTTTCGTCTTTCAATTATCTATTAATTTTACTGACTCACATAAATTTATCTCTTGTTTTTTCTAATAAGGTAATTGTGTAACTATTAATTAATAATTGTCATTAATATAAGCGAGTTCCTGTTTCAATTTGGGATTTTTTTAATATTTTACTCTGAGATAGCGCGTTTTCCAAATTACGTTTATGAAGTGGGGTTCCACAATGCTGGTCAATAAAGTACTTTTTTCTACTTGAAATCTGAGAATTAAAAAAAAATAATTGGAATTCGAAAACCGCTTTAGAATTTAGTTACGTTGTGGGACGAGAAAAAAGAGAAACAATAAAACTTACCGATTTGCCGCATGGTTTACAAAATGCTCCATCTCCTTCTAGAGAAAGTTCCGAATAAGGTGCGATCCATAGCCTTAATTTAGATGTCATCTTTTCACACAAATGTCTAAAACGTTTTAAAACGTGTTCTTTGCTTTTCGGTATACGCAACAAAATTAAACTAGGATATAGCAATTTGTGACTAAACTAATATAGCGATTTTACCACCAGAGTCTCCATTTGGTCTGCCCATCGTGTTAGGGATCTTTCTTTTGGTCTCCGGTCTTCTACCTTTCCTTCTACTATCAATAGTCCCATAGTCCCCGTTCTTTTAGCTATGTGACCGAATTAATTTAGCTAGGCTCGGTTTACTGTTTTAATAGCCTGATTTTTATATGAACCTGTTCCAGAATTGACAGGTTGGTTCTATATTCTCTCCAGGACATGCTTATAATTATTTTATAGACCTACATTTCGAAGGCTTCCATCTTAATTCAATCAATTTTTTTTAGACTTAATGTTTCAGCTGCTAACTTTGGGAGATTAAAGCTTTAGATGGTAAGAGTGCATTGCTGGGCTTGACAGTATTACTTAGCAACTCCTGGAAACAAAGATGGACAAAAAGATAAGAAATAAAAGAGATGGCTCATGAGAGGGTTCAGAAATGAGTGAATTTTTGTTTCTGAACTCTTCGGAGTTCAGAACAAAAATCTAACGGGAACAATCAGAGAGGTGACTCCGGTAGTGGACTCTATATCTATATCAAATATTTAACCAGTGAATGTCCTGAGAGAAACAGATTTTGAGTCAATTAAAAAATGCTTATGTCGAGCTCAGAAGAAGATCAGGAAAGAGACAAAAATGTTTTCTGGAACGTAAATCAAATAAAATCCACATAAAACCAGAGTAGTGGAACTCGTAAAATCCAAGGTTAAAAAAAACCTCCCGCAAATAAAGAGTCGCGAAAAAAATAGGAAGGTCATGTAGCAATATCATAAAAGTATTTAAAAGGGCACAGACACAGGTAATACACAGACACCACATGTAAGAAGATCAGGTCCAAGCTGACCTGATCATTAACAGACTGAAACAAGCAATGTATTACGCTCCTATCGGAAGTCAGAATTAATTTCTACAGGAGACTGAAGAAAATACGCCCTATCTGACCTGAGATAGCATACACATAAATGAAAAAGATGAGTCATTACCACAGTTTGTTCTGGAATATAATTTAGACATACTAGATATTGGAAGCAAACTAACTTCCGTAACTTCACAACGAAAGGATAATAATTGACATAACAATGGCCACGACTCACGTCGTGAACTGGTAAAAAATGTCATATCAAATGAGGTGTCTTGTTTAAACCATTAACACGTCTGCTTTTTAATACGAGATAATAAGCTTATCAAGATAAATTATAGTAACTCTTGTAAAATAAACTGGGAAGCATAAAACAAGTCTGGAGTATTTTTTAGGAGGGGTTAAAGGGGCGATAAGGCATACACTGGAGATGGACATAGCTGTCTAACAATTTTAAGTGGTCTTGAAGCATACCAAGCAAGTCTTGAATATTGTTTAGGCAGGGTTAAAGGGACGATTAGGCATCCACTGGACATAGACGTAATTGTGTAACAATTTCAAGCGGTTGCCGTATCAGCGTTTGAAAAAAATTAGCCGGAGATAATGCCAAAATTCCAATAGGAAAGTGCCTTGGTGAATAATAAGCTTGTAGCATTTTCGTTTCACTCCGAATGCCATAAGAACCAAAAAAGATTCTTAATTTTTTTGGAGTCTTGTGTATTATTATAATAAAAAAATTGCTCTCTCGTTTGATTTCGTTTTTTCGCCTAGATATTTACGAAGGAAATAAATAATAATCTGCCTGCTTATGCTGACAAGATGATGATTACAGAATGATTTTTGGTGTGATTACAGAATGAATCGATGACTTCGATTTTAACAGCCGTCAGGGTACGATGGAGTACGTGGAGTCCGCTCAGATTTGTCCGGTTTTTAGTATGATTTGTTGCAATTGGGAACGTAGGAAGTAAAAAAAGTTGGAAAAAACCAATAATGTAGTGCAGTACTACGAATATATATGTACAACAGTTAAACAAAGATAAAATAAGTACTCGCTTCGGCGGTACATATACTAAAATTGGAACGATACAGAGAAGATAGCTTGGCCCCCTGCGCAAGGATGACACGCAAAATCGTGAAGCGTTCCACATTTTAACAATTTTAGATCTTTAAGGCCAGATCTAGATTTTTAATAAAGCAAGCAAAAAAAGAAGCTGGACCAATTACGTGTCGTCAATTGACTCGTCTACGCCCATAATGGATATATGGCAAAAAATAAGGAAAATAAAAAGTTCAAAAACATTTAAACCATATTGACTAGACTATCTGATCTAGATTTTTAATAAAGCAAGCAAAAAAAGAGAGCTGACCAATTACGTGTCGTCAATTGACTCGTCTACGCCCATAAGGGATATATGGCAAAAAATAAGGAAAATAAAAAGTTCAAAAACATTAACCATATTGACACAATCACTACAAATGATCTACAACTTCAGACAAACACGAAATCTCAGAAATTTAGTAGAACACTATCAGTTGTATTCAAGCAATCAGCAGTACCACCCAAATTTCTTAGAACACAAAGAAAGAACAGAAGCATCAAAAATTAATATAGAAGATACTGCTGATCCACTAAACACTTCCATAACACTTGATGAATTAAAATGAAAGTCTATAACCCTCAAAAATACCTCACCTGGACCTGATGACATACCACCAATTTTCATAGAAAAACTACCTATAAGCGCGAAGGTTACTTTAGTAGAGATCTTCAACAAATTTATTCGACCCAAAATTTCCATCTCTGTGGCGCGAAGCAATTATAATACCATTTTTAAAAGACAATAAACCAAAAAACTTATCTTCTTCGTATCGACCAATATCTCTTACCTGTAGCATCTGCAAAATAATGGAAAAGATTGTAAGCAAAAGATTAAAATGGTACTTAGAAAAGAAAAATCCATCCTTAGATCCATCCAAAGTGGTACCGATCAGAACGGTCTACAATAGATAACATTATAGCATTAGAATCTGAAATACACGAAGCTTTTATACATAAACAAAAATTAATAGCAATTTTTCTTTGACATCACAAAAGCATTTGACACCACGTGGACATATCACATCTTGATGTGATATGTCCACAATGAAGAGTTGGAAAATAGATGGTAATTCTTAGCCTTCGTCAAAAACTTCCTGGAGAACAGAAGTATAAAAGTTAAAACAAACGGTGTCATGTCAACTAAGAAATCACTGGAAAATGGTATCCCTCAAGGATCTGTATTAAGCCCCCTGCTATTCTTAATAGCAATCAACAACGTATCTAACCATTTTATGCTTCCAGTAAAAGCATACCTTTACGCCGATGATCTTGTAATATATATATATATTTTTTTTTAGCCCTTTTCTATCCGAATTGTCGAATAAAGGCCTCTCCCATTTCTCGCATTCATCCCTGTTGTGTGCTAGGCGTTTCCACGTTGGTCCTGCGACTCTTTTGATATCTTCGCTCCAGCGCATTTGAGGTCTTCCTCTTGGTCTCTCGCATCGTACGGTCGCCAGTTTCCGACTTCTTTGTTCCATCTACCATCTTCGAGACGTTCGTTGTGTCCAGCCCCATTTCCATTTTAATTTAGCTGCTTGTTTCGCGGCGTCCTTTATTTTTGTTTTGTTCCGGATTGCTTCGTTCGTTTGCCGATCTATTAGTGAGATACCAAGCATCTGTCGTTCTATGGCTCGCTGAGTTTTTCGAATCTTGTCCATGGTTCTTTTTTGTGAATGTCCAGGTTTGAGCTCCGTAAGTGAGAACGGGAAGGATACAAGAATCGAACACTTTGGTTCGAAGGTTGTGGGGTATCTTTTTGTCTTTCAGTATGTATGAGAGTTTTCCAAATGCGGCCCATCCCATTCTTACTCGTCTGCTTATTTCGGTAGTTTGGTTTTCTTTGTTTATATATATGAGAAGTAAAAACCTAAAATCAGCTGCATCAATATTACAGAATACACTAAATAAATTAGAAGGTGGTCTTTAGATATAGGCCTTGAGATTTTCAATCGAAAAAACTAAAGTAATAATATTTGACAAAAGGGAAACACAACACCACTTAAATTTAAAACTAAACGGAAATACTCTTATAACAATCAACGAAATCAAATTTTTGGGAATGACATTCGACTCTCAACTAAAATGGACATCGCACATAAATGAACTAATTAATTCATGCCAACAGAGAATAAATCTCTAAAAGTTCTTTCCAATCACAAATGGGGCGCAGACACAACTATTCTTCTGCGATTATATCAAGCTTTAATTAGAAGCAAACTAGATTATGGATGTATATGCTACGAAACTGCTACTAAAGTCAAATGAACAAACTGGACATCATCCAATCTACAGCATTACGCATAGTTTTCGGAGCTTTCAGAACCACGCCAATTAGCAGCCTTCAAGTCCTAGCAGGAGAATTTAATATTAAAATTACCACTTTAAATATCTAAAATACAATAATTGTATAAATACATAATAATTAATAACATTGGGATACCTAATATTAGGCTCATGACAAAAGTAGACAGAACGAGTCTGTTGCGAGTAGCATGAGCCTACAGGACTGTATCTGCTGCAGCCTTGTGGGCTATCACGGATTGTGTTCCTCTGCATGTGTTAGCAGTAGAAAAGAGACATCTCTATGAGAGAAGAGAGCATTTGACAAAAGCTATAAAAAAAAGAAGAAAGGGAAAGATTAATAGAAAGTTGACAAGAAGGGTGGAATAACAAAGAAGATGTTGCCCAGTGGATCAAGATGCTGATTCCGAGACTAAGGGACTGGGTAGATTGTCTGTTTTAGGGCGTATATTTTCATAGGTTCAGAAGACAGATACAGATAAATGCCTATACTTCGTATATTCCGACATTGTTACTCACATAATGCTGGAGTGTAATAGATGTACAGTGAGAGAAACAGAATAAATTAAGGAAAAAGGTATGACCCTGTGACTGTAAGAGAGATGATCATGAAGATGACGGGAAGTACGGAGAGATGGAATAGTGTTCACAATTACATCCTATATAGCAGTCATCAAAAAGAAAGAATAAGAAGAGAAACACCAACCGGACCAACGACAGAGATAAGATCTAATTACTATTTTAATGGGAATAAGCCACAATTAAAGGTTAAAATAAGTATATTGACGTTTGAATCTCCACTTCAGAATTTGTTCTCAAAATAAGATGGGTGCGCTAAATATTGACACTGCTTTTAATAGTGCCACACCCGTATTACAGATAGTATCGACGCTGCAACTAAGGCGGCAACAGTGGCAAGTGTCTTGTCTATCAGCAACGTGTTTTCTATTCGCGGTTTTAGTCTATGGCACAGTCTATTGTATCCATCAGATGTAGAAGCTCGTTATTTGTTATTCGTGTCCTCGTTTAAATAAACCTGCATGAAAATTGCATGATTTATTTCAAATGAAATTTTAACTTACGGATTTTTTTTTCTGAACGTCATTTGTTCCTAATATTGCCATTACTAATAATTCCTAATATTGCCGAGTGACAATATTAGGGACTAAATATTAAACTTTTTTGGCAGCATGCCAAGAAAACTGAGTGATCAGAAAAAGATCTACGATCGGCGCTGCAAATCATAGCGAACGGAATGGCAATCAAAGAGGCTGCCAAGCATTATAACATTCCTTGCTTAACGCTAAGTCTTTATCACAGAACACATAATCCCGTAGAAAGCTTGGAAGATCTCCGGTGTTGTCTGCAGCACAAGAAAATGATCTTATCGAAAGAATTTACACATTAGTTGAAGTAGGTATGCCTATTACAAGCAAGATTCTCATGAAAAGTGTGTTTTCTTACGCTACAACAAATCATATACATTCGTTTTCTAAAGAGTCAAATAAAGCTGTAGATAGAATATGGCTTAAGTAATTCTAGTGCAGCCATCCACACGTAGCTAGGTGAAAAGTTCAACTAATGAATACGACTCAAGCCCAAAATGAATATATTAAGTTTCGTTGATGACTTCTTTCATAAACTGAGAGATACCATAGAAAAATTAAACCTATTTGACAAACCTGGTAGCTTATATATTACGGGAAAAAAGGATGCAGCTCAAAAATCCATAAGCAAATTGTTTTTGTTAAAAGGGGAGCAAAACGGGTACATTTAACCGCACCCGAGCACGGAGAAAACGTGTCAATTGTAGTTTGCGGAAATGCGCTTGGTCAACGTGTACCGCCTTTTGTGCTATTTAAAGGCCAAAGGTTTAAACCTAAATGGTCGGATCACTTGCCCCCTGGCTTAAAAGCTATTGTCACAAATAAAGGTAGTACGACATGCGAAGCATCTGTTTTGTGGCTTGACCATTTCTTTTCATTCAGAAACCCTGGTCCTACCCTACTAATATTTGAGGGAGCTTAAAGTCACCTAGATATTTCCATAGTTGAGGCAGATAACCGCATGGACATACCTTTATTCTGTCTTCCTAGCAACACGTCACACGAGTTGCAACCTATGGATAAATCAGTGTTTAAAAGCTTTAAGACATTTTGGGACCAAGAAGTTCTACAGTTTTTAACAACAAACCCTGGCAAGGCGATTACCAAAATGAGGTTTGGAGATATTTTTTACTCTATTTTAGCTAAAAGCAATGACACCATCAAACATTCTCTCCGATTTTGCATTTACCGGCATTTATCCGTTTAAACCAGACGCTATACCTGAAGCTGCCTTTGCACCACGTTTGATCACTCACAGAGAAGAACACGAAGTAAATCACAGTAGCTTGAAGATGACAAAAAAAGTTTACTTGTCCTCACTGTTCTTAAGTTATATTTTTTGGAAATGTTTGTTCCATTTATATTATTTAATTGCCTTTATTTTTGACGTGACAACGTCTTAAATTAGGTTGTGGCTCGGAGTCATTTAAGAAAAAGTGTAACGCCCGCTCACGTCTGTTACAGTGAGTCGCCGAACGAGAGAGAGGCCCGCCGGACCGGCGAATGCCTTGCGTCTCTCTCCCACTCAAACATGATCGGTCCGCTGCGCGCGGCACTAGAGAATTAGGCGCGTTGAATCGCTAAAGTTGAAAATCGTTGAAAGTATCGTCAGCTGTGTCTGTAGTGAAAATGTGGAGTGCTTAGATTCGTCATTTACAACAACTACAACAATAAAGGTAAATAATTGTACACTAATATTTCATTATCGTAAACTATGATTGATTGATTAATTGTTAGATTGACACAAAAGTTGAGAAACTGAGTTTATAGGTTATGTCATACTATTGACAAATGTTGATAGTGTTAAGTAAATTATTAGTTTAAATCACTCTGCAATCAATCGTAATTCAGTCGATTGAGAAGAAACAGCGCGTATTGCTAGTCAAACATTTAAAATAACAAATTATAACCTCTAACCTGTCAAAACAGGGCGACCAAACAAACGAACTAAACCGACCAATCACCACGCGCGGAGTTAGAATTTAACTGTGTTTAGCAAGAATTTCAAATTCCAATTTTAGTAAATGTTTTAATTTTCAACTTTACCATTTACAATTACAAATTTTAATTAATTTCAAATTTATTTAGCAAAAATTTGAACCTTCGATCTGAATAAGTGTTTTGATTTTCAAATTGATTCTTTAAAATTAAAAATATTAAAATATATATAATCAGAAGTGAACGTCACATAACATTATCTGTACTTATTATTATTTAATATGTAGGCAAATACATGTGACCATACTTGGTAGACACAATTGGAAATAGTAATTTTTTATAACTGAAAAAAATAAATATATAAAATACTGGTAGCAAACAATAACTTCAATGATCGATATCTCCGCAACTAATTGATATATCGAAAAAATTTTCAAATAAATTTTGTAGAAAATAATAAGATCAATAATATAATATAAAATAAATAATATATAAAATAATATATAAAAATATAATATATAAAATATAAATAATATATAACATAATAATATAATAATATATAATATATAAAATAATATATAAAAAAGACGTTGTCACGTAAAATCTTCGCCCGTAAAACCGACTTTACAGGCAACCGATTTTTTTTTTAGAAAAATGTGTTACTGTTAACTGTAGTTCTGCAGTGCCTAATATTGACATGAGTGGCAATAATAGGAGATCTATAATCCTAATATTGCCATTCGCAACGCCAATAAAAAAGTATTCTTTATTTAGTTTTTCGATATAATTAAAATATATTGTTAAAGAAAATACATTTCGTTACTACTACTCAAATTTGTTTTCATTTATTAATAAAAGTGTAGGATTTATTTAGAACCAAACGGTAAGGTAGCAATATTTGGCTCACTTACCTTACAAACATTAATGGCAAACGTGTTATTCCCGTTAAAATCGTAACTACTGTAAAATGCAACAAGAAAATAGCTTCAGAACAATAGATAAGATCTAAATAAGAGAAGGGAGTGTTCCAAAAATGTCGTCATCCTTACAGCGGCCACCTCACTTTCTGAGTACGGTATGTGCGACAGTCAACTGCGCACAAGTAAGAGAGAGTGGTTTTAGTTGGTAGGCAGGATAATAAATACCTGAATTTTTGGCACTGCTATCTTTACTTTAAATTAAACTAAAACCCAAATTTTAGGGACTCAAAATCGCGGTAGCATAAAAAAAATTCGAAACTCCCCCTTAGGCAAATTCTGGATGCGCCACTGGAAGGGATATTGTGCAGACTACATTGTATAAGTACCTAGGACATGAAATTCGGTTGGGCAGAGATAACCAGACATGTGAGCTCCCACGTCGCATAGGATTAGCCTAGGCAGCCTTTGGTAAATTGGCGATTTGTCTCTTGCTATTCGTACTATTCTATTTTCTCTCATTCTTTCGATGTGTTGATTCCATTCCACTTTTCTTCTTTTGGTCCACGCGATTATTTCCGCTATACCACATCTCGCTCGTATTTTCTCACTTCTACTCTGTCTCTTAGAGTTTGGTTTGTTATTTTTCGTAAGACTTTCATTTCTGTTGTTTCCAGTAGTCTTTGTGTTTTCGCCGTATCTACTCTTGTTTCCGCTGTGTACGTCATTATCGGTCTTATTGTTGATTTATATATCCTGGTTTTCGTTTCCGTTGTGAGGTATTTGTTTCTCCAGATTGTGTTGTTGAGACATCCTGCTGCTCTGTTTGTCATGTTCACTTATTTTTGTACTTCTTCTTCCACTTTTCCGTAGCTTGACAGTTTTATTCCCAAGTATTCAGTTTCCATCACTTATTCTATTATTTTGTTATTTACAACTAGTTTACATCATCTCGGTTTCGCTGATATCACTATCGTTTTAGTTTTCTCTGTTGAGATCTCTATGTTGTATATGAGCGTCGTATCTTCGAATTCTTTAATTAATCTTTGTAGGTCATCTTCATTTTCGGCTGTTATTATGGCGTCGTCGGCGTAGCATATTATCCTTATTTCCTTTTCTACCATTCTATATCCTCTTCTTTTTTAACTTTCTTTATGATTTCATCCATTATCAGCTTAAATATTAATGGACTCAGCGAATCTCCTTGTCTAATGCCAGTTTCATATTTGATAGGTTGCGATAGTTTTCCTTTACATCTTACCATAGCTATGTTATCTTTATATATATTCTCAATGGTTTTTACTAAATCCAGTGATATTCCCTTTTATATAATAAATGTATCGCGTCCCGAATTTTCACTCTATTAAACGCTTTCTTCAAATCTATCAGACACATATATGCTGGTTTGTTGTATTCCAGCGACTTTTCTTTTATTTGTCTAATTACAAAAACTGCATCCGTGCATGATCTTCCTGTCCGAAATCCTTGCTGTTCCTCTTGCAGAGATATTCGTTCCTTTATTTTTGTCGCTATTATTCTTGTTGTCAATTTAAATGTTGTATTTGATAGATTTATTGCTCGAAATTATTGGGGTCTTTCTTATCTCCTTTTTTGAAGAACATCACCATGATCGCTCTCCTCCATTCATCTGGTATTCTGTTCGTGGTGATTATTTTATTAATAAGAAGTTGCAGTTATTGTACAAGGTGATCACCTCCATATTTTAAGAGTTCATTTGGTATTTGATCTTTTCCTGGTGACTTTCTGTTTTTAATTTGTTTATTCCTTCTTTCACATCGTATTGGGAGATTTCGGTCTTTTCCTCAGTTTATTATATTTTGCGTTTCTGGTAAAGGTTCTTCGTTTGTTTTTAAACATTCTGTCAGGAAGGCCACCCGTGTATCCTCTTGTATGTGTTCTATTTCAACTAGTTCTTTCATTCGCTTCTTTGTTGTCATATGAAGCGCCATACTTTTTTCTGTTGTCCATAGAAATCCATCTCTAGTCCTTTATGAATCTTTCCCAGTAATCTGTTTTTGTTTTTCTTACCAATTGATGAGTTTCAGTTCTTATTCTTTTATATTCTTCATATGATTCATTCGTTTTTTCTGACTTATATTTTAGGAAAGCTTTCTTTTTTTGGTGACATTTTTGTTTAACCATTAGTGTAAACCATGGTGTTATACCTGTACTCATTTATGTAGCGGAAACATAAACACTCACAAAAAAGGTAGTTAATAAGATTCGCATGACTCAGATGGCTATGGAGCGCCAGATGTTGGGTGTCCTCTCTGAGAAACCGAATCCAAACGAAGAAATACGTCGTAAAACAAAAACAAAAGACGCTATCGAAAAAAATGGCGTCATTAAATGGAATTAAGCAGGACACGTCGCCAGATTATCAGACAACCGATGAACAAAACGTATTTTAGAGTGGAGACCAAGGCAGAAGCAATACAGAGCTGAGGACGCCCACCAACTAGATGGACTGACGACCTGAAGCGTGTTAGCAATAACTCGATGCAAGCTGCACAATACAGAGACAGATGGGAAGAGCTGAGGGAGATCTATGTCCAGCAGAGGACGCATACAGGTTGATAATGATGATGATATCTAGTGCAGTGCAGTGCAAAATTTGCTATAGGAACTTTAATTTTTTCGGGTATCCCTTAATAGTCTTTGTTTGTAATACAGCCTAACAGTTTTCATCTCAGTGCTCTGGTGATCAAAGGGATTGTTGTGCCCTTTTCTTCAGCTTATTAAAATTAAAATTTTTTAGTAGATAGTAAGATATAATGCCTATAAATCATGATAACTGAAGTATGCCCAAATATGTTTGCTAAATTTTAATATAAATATTTATTAATACAAAAAAGTACAAAAACCCAGTTCCCTGTTAAATTTAATGTAGTGAAATAATTTTATTGAATAAAATTGTACCGTCAATTTTAGTTTAGAAGTAGAATCAACAAGTAAACTGTATATTTACAAAAAGAAACCGAAAGATCTCTAAACACTAAACGGAAATAAATGAAAAACACTCATATAAACAGGAAATTCGTGTTTTAGAAACCAAAATATTTAACTTACTAGACACTTTGTGACAATGATCATATGATTAAAACCTTTAGTTTCGTATATGCCCACATTTATGGTAAAACCCTGTAGAACTAAAACAAACAGTAATACGATTTGCATAAATATTAAAGATCCTGCAGCTGAATTAAACAGTTCCACAACTTCGTGTGCCAGTATTAATTTTTCTTTAATGATGGTTATTTTTTTTACAAAAAGTCTTGCACTGTGTATTCTGTTGGATAACAGTTGTTTTAAAAGCAGTATTAATGAATTGTAGTTTGACTTTAAATATTACACGTCTCTAAAACCATTATAACCAAGTAGTTAACTTCCAGGATTATGAACGACTTTCAATAAAAGCGCATATTACATTCCACTTCATTTGATTATAATCAAGCTTATTGAAATATATCCATCGCTCAACAACCCAAAAAATAATTAAAAAAGATGTGTATAGTTTCAAAATTAAACTGGTAGATTTAGTAGCATGTTGATTAAGTTCAGCTAGTTTTTTCAAAAATAGTTGCAACTCTTTCTTTTCCAGATTTTGACAAAAAAGTTGTTTAAATGGGAAATATTACCATGGTAGACCCCAAAAAGATCAATCCCATGTTAAGCATTCCATTTTCCTTTCTTTAAGAATATCTATAAAAAATAGTAATATAGAAGCAATATATAAAACCAGATAAAATTGAACATACTGTGCAGTAAACTACTGTGCCTCTGTAGTTTCTATAGGTAAAGGTCCCAGGTATTGACCAATTTTAATACTGAAATTTTCCAGTTCATAATTTCTCGAATATTTCCGTATAACGCTTCAGCGTTTTAAATGCTTTTAATGTTCATCTGCCACGTACTATAGAATATAGACTAACAGGCATTTCCCATAATGTTTTTTTATTCAATATGTTGTAAAATTATTTATAAAAGCTTTTTTTTATTATAAATGGGAAATTACATTTAATCTGTAAAACAATTGAAAAACTATTTATCAAAAATACAATATTTTTGTTACCTTTAAATATGTTTAAGCCTATTTGGTACATTTTCTAAAAAGGATATTATTGTACAATATTCCTTATCTTTATCTTTTATAAATGTCCAAATTATGATACTTAAAATATTCCTCTGAAATTTCAAGCTTTTTTATTAAGTAATTTAATGGCCAGGTTCCACAGTTTTTTCGAAAAATTTGAAATCATACTTCATCTATCGTAAACATATCAAATGCACTACTATTATTTCAAACAATTTCACAACCTCCACATGGCGCGATACAATGGCTTACAGAAAGCAACCTTTAATGGACATGTAGGAGAGGTGTGAATACCCGTGGATCAACAGTAGCTTTGTTGATTAAACATGCAATCCTTCTCATCATTCCTTGAGCTCTTGTCAGAGCGTGCTGACACTCTAAATATTATAAGCTTGCTGCCTCTATTGGCTTCGATCCTGTGCTATATGGACGGCTTCTTGTAGGGATATTCCCACCAAAGTCTTCAATTGTTCTGCCCATGTATTTAGATCTTCTTCTAAGTCTTGGGCTTTCTACCTCTTCTGCTACTCAGTAGCGCACCTAGAAAATTTGCCTCTGGGGGGGGGGGGGGTTTGGTTAGTCACCGAAAATTTTCTTATGCTGCTACGTCCATTTTGAGTCATTAAAATGTGTGAGTAACAGGTCGGAATAGGGTCCTGGGGGGTGGGGGGTTTAACCCCCCCAAAACCCCCTGAGTGCGCCACTGCTTCTACTACCAATAGTTCCATGGTCTCTGTTCTTTTAGCTATGTGGTCGAAGTAATTTAGGTGGGTTGGTTTACTTACTTTTTTTTCCAAAACGTTTTCAGAATTAGCAGGCTGGTTCTATGTTCTGTCCAGGACACGCAGAGAATTCTTTCTATAGCAGAAGTCTGCTAACTTTGGCTGATTAGAACTTTAAACGGTAAGGGCATAAGGGCACACTGCCTGGCCTGACAGTATTTCGTTTCAACTCCTGGAAACAATATGGACTACGAGATGATAAGAAATTTTTGAGTTCAGAAACAAAAATCTACAAGAACAATCAGAGAGATGACTCCGATCGTGGACTCTATATCCTTACCAAATATTGAACAGAGAAGGATGTCCCTTCCCGAGAGGAACAGACCCTGAGTCAATTAAAAAATGGCTGAATGAAGCTCAGAATAAGATTAGGAAAGAGGCAAAAATAGCCTCTGGAACGTGGATAAAACCCAAAGTATTGGAACTTGTAAAATCCGAGGTTAAAAAAAAACCTACGGCAAATAAAGAGTTACTAAAAAAAGAGGGTCTAATGAGCAGGATAGGTTATGTAGCAATATTACAAAAGTATTTAAGAGGGCACAGACGCAGGTAATACACAGACACCACACATAACAAGATCAGTCCCAAGCAGACTTGATCATCAATAAACTAAAACAAGCAATGTATTAGGCTCCTATTGGAAGTCAGAATTAACTTCTACAGGAGGCTGTGATTAAACTGTACTAATATACAAAAAAATGAGCTATCGTTTGATGAAAGGTATGAAGGGCCTGTGGGAAGAATTTACATATACAGGGTGGTCCTTAAGTAATTGTACAAACAGAAACCGTAGATTCTGCACTTTAAAAATATTACGATGTTAAGCCAACTTGCTCCATAAAATGTTGATATTAAGAAAGATACAGGGTGTTAAAGTGCAAAATTAAATTTTATTTTTCGCTATAACTTTCATGTTTGGGAACATTTATGTATAAAAATTTACAGCTGGGTACTTTTAAATATGAGAAATTATAATTTGATGCACACTTTGAGTGTAACTGATAGAGGGCGCCACATGCCACATATGTGGTATAAATTTGCACTAAACTTTTTTGCTCTTAAGTTACCTGTATTTGGGATAAAAAATATTAAAGATACATTATTTTAACAAAAAAAGGTATACTTGTTAGCAACTTCAAAACTCAACAGTTTTCGAGATAATCGCATTTTAAAATCAGCTGCATAATTCTGATTTAAGGCTCTTACTTTTACTCCAGGCAACGAAGAAAAAATAGACAAAAACATTAAGACTTCTGAATTTTGGTATAAAATACCTTTAACTAAAGTTAACAGTAAAAGAAATATCAAATAAAATAAATATATCAGCAGGATAATTAATATAGGACGTAACAAAATAACAGAATACTAGGATTTACATCAAACATTTTACGTGTTTATGTTAAATTAAAGTCAGAATCAAAACATTTTGTTTACAAACCAAATTAAGAAATAGTTAAAATAGATAACATAACTTTGTGTCAAAGTAAGTGTTCAATATGTCCACCATTTTCTTAATTCATTTGTCAATATATTCCATAAAAGATCGTCTCATTTTAAATAGCATCATTGCTTCTAAAGAAACTGCTGCAGTATTTATTTCTTCCCATAGTTGGTTGCGAATGTTTATGGGATTCTTATAGACACGTTGTTATAATGCGCCCATACACCAAAATCAAGCGGATAAATTCGGGGCTACGTGGTGGCTATAATGTATAATGGATGAATATATTCTATAAGTTTTGGATGGGTTGGAGTCAATAAAAGGGGCTATTGGTTAACTATTTATTATCTCGAGCTTTCAATTGTGTTTACAATTATTATCAAGAGCTGCTAAAAAAGACAAAATATCTTACAAAGAATGTTGAACTAGAAAGAAAAAAATTTTTTGTTAACTCACCAAATAAAATTAGTT
The DNA here is from genome assembly GCF_040954645.1 of Diabrotica undecimpunctata. NCBI lineage: Eukaryota > Metazoa > Arthropoda > Insecta > Coleoptera > Chrysomelidae > Diabrotica > Diabrotica undecimpunctata. The sequence goes on along the minus strand of NW_027312437.1, from coordinate 6,239 downwards.
TAGTTAATAAAATTGCTGCAAATACATCTCAAAAAGAATTAATACATAAATGTCCTTATCTAATAAATGCTTCTCTGAAAATTTTAATATAATTTTGAAAACATTTTCTTAAAACAAAAACAATTGAATTTATAAATAATTTAAAGTAGCGACCAATTACAAATAAGCCTCATGTCATAAATGCCAACTTAAAATTTTATTTTTGACAATTATATTGCCAAAAATAAAATTTTGTTTAAAAATTCTTTTTTGTTTAGTACAAAAAAGAAGAAGATTTATTCATCATTGATAGATGTCTGAAAAAATGTAACAGATATATGAAAAAATAAATCAAAATGTGATATTTTTCAAGTTTCATATATAAATTATAAAGAAATAATATAATTATAAATTTTGCTTAGATTTTGAATTTCTGATCTTTTGTTTAAATTATTATCACTTTTGCTAATACAAACCATTTCCAAAAAAGTCCTTTTGAATTTATTACTTTCACTACATAAAATTTATTGTTATCAAAATCCATAATATGGTCTTTATCGATTACATGCTCTGCCAAGCACAAGATGGTTTTTTAATTCTGCAATCACTTTTGTGAGAAATAATGCTATTTGAAAGATTTCTTCCGGTTTCACCAACATACTCAGCTTCACACTGAGTACAACTAATGCTGTATACTACATTCGTTTTTTCAAATTTGTCTATAGATATTTAGTTTTGGAATATAAAGATGAAATAGTTTTGATGTTCTTTGTTGCTATTTTTATATTGTCAATAACCTTTAGTGTTTGTATTAATTTAGGTGTTAAGATAGTATAAAAGGTAGTGAAGGTAGATTTAGCAAAAAATGGTGTTAAGTTATTTATATTAACAATATTAGAAAAAAGCATCCTATGTAGCATTCTGGAGGATAAGAGTTTTCAATTAAAATATTTTTTAACAATTGAAGATCTTCTTGTAGATAATCTGTATGAGAAAGCTTTAAAATACGTTCTTTTAATCCTGTTATAAGGTTCATTTTCATCTTATTTGGATGATGAGAGTAATAGCTTATAAATCTATTACTACTTATGGGTTTTCTGAACCATCTGGTTTTCAACATATTGTCTGTATTTCTTAAAATTCTATTATTATCTTATATATATATAATATATATATATATATATATATATATATATACATATATATATATATATATACTATAGTATATATATATATATATATATATATATATACTCTGGGGTGGTGTTTTGTTATTTTTATAGGTCGTCATCGTTTATAGTGCTCCCTTCCGCTTTCAATCATAGACACCCTCCACACATACAATAAGTTAGTTATTTTTTTATTTAGGCTACCAAAGTATTCACTAGAAATAATTATATGTCAAAACAACGTTTGCTTGGTTTGCTAGGAGAATTATAAAAAGTATGTAGGTACTGCAAAAAATTAAAATTCACTGTATATTCAAATTCAAATTTTTAAGATTTAGATCATCTAAAAGGCGTTCTAAGTCTTTTGTACTACCTATTAATATGGCATATATGTGTTGATATAATATCTTTTCACTAATTTTAATATCCTTTTAAGAGAATCGATTACTGGCTACTAGGCCAATTAAGTTAGATTTTTACTCGACACACTCTATAGACGGGTTTGATAATTGAAATGTGTAGTATGAGATAAGTAATACAAAAAGAATCTCATCTAGGTATTCATCAAATTTCTAGCGGAAATATGTTTGAACAACAATCAAAACGCCAAACTCATTATTTTACTCACAATTTAAAAACTTGTCTATTTACTTATAGATTTGACGTCAACAGATAACATTTTCAGAAAAAAAGATACCCAAAATGAGATTATGCTTAATTAAAATTGGATGATTAACAAAAAATACTCTGAGATAGCGCGTATTGGATGATTAACAAAAAATATATTGCAGAATAAACAACAAAATCGTTGTTTTTTTATTATTTATTAAAATTTGTTTACATGTACCTTAACTTGAGGGTCTTATCGTGTTTGAATTGTGTGCCCAAGCTGGTCCAAATCGGTTGAATATTTTTGAGAAATTTAATTCGTTTGTAAGATTTTTTGAAAAATGGGCGCAAATTTCTAACGCCGATCCAGAGAATTTGACGAAATGTATCTCAATAATCCGGGGCTTATTTTCTTTGTTAAGACCTATATTATTGTTATTTGTTTGTGTTTATATGACTGCGGACACTAAATCCATTCGCCAATCTTACAATTCTTATTCATTTTTTCATTAGTTATTGTTTCGTATACAATCTTATCCTAAATCTATTACTAGTATTGATCTCTAATATTATAGTCTTTTTGTTTGGTAATTTGTTTCTAGTTTTTCTTTGTATTAGGTGCTTTTTTAGTTATTTATATTTAAAATAGGTGATGAGGTCCTCAGAGTTCAACATCAAACTCTTCTGCAGCCATCTACTTAATTCAATAGCTACTTTACTATGGACTGTCAAAGTTCCTCATTTTTTCTCTTTTTTATTATTATTTTTTTTATTATTTCTTATATTTTTTTGTTTTATTTTTTTTTATTTATTTTTTATTTAATTTTCTTTTTCTATTGTTTTTTTTTATATTTTTTTATCTTGTAATAAATTACAAAGAAATACTTACTCTATATTTACACTTACAATTTGACTTTAATATCTAAAACATGTTTATACAATAATCTATATAAAAACTCGTTGTTTTCTAATGTTAATAAATAATTTAAATTAATGGGATGGTGGACATCGGTCAAAGAATACAGCAAATTAAAAAAATTATTAATCTTATTAGATATAAGAGAACAGTCCAAAATTTTATGTTGTAGGTTACCCATCTCACCACAAGTACATTTTGAACTATCAGCTAGATTCATTTTAAACATTATGTTGTGTAAGACAGTGGTTAAATTTCATTCTGCATATACCTAGTTCTTGTCATATCCTTTGTCGACTAAATTTTAGAAAACCAAGATTTATCCCGTATATGGTTTTTGATTGCTCTGTAGTGGTTTCCTGTATTTATATTCTCATTAATATCCCCTTTTTTTTTGTGGCATAGACTTTCGTCATTCAGCCAGTCTCGAAAGGTTATATTATATTCCTTAAAAAAGTATACACAGATAATTACAGATTATTCTCTCAGACAAATGCACAGCGATATCCCTAAAACGAAATAGACGAATATTAATAGAAGAACACGTCGAAGGAAAATACAAGGACACTCGCTTCTCGTCTAGGGGTCCATCAAGACATTTATTTTAACAGACAAACAATACTGGACCACGGATAAGGTATTATTACATATAGGATAAACAAAGGGTACAAGTCTAACCCTATACACGCTCATGAAAATTTTCATGAACGAGTACCAGATTTATAAAGCTATGCATGTGTCTGACAAAATTCTATAATTAAATTATATATTTTTACAGAACCTATGGCTAACAAGGAATGTATATTAATGGAGCGTATGTATTGCATTTAGTTAATTTTATATACAGGGAGTTTGAATGCTGAATAAATTTAGGACATTCAAAGAAGATGTGATCGAGGTCACCTAGCTTGCCGCAATGTTTGCAACTATCATCATCGATGACTTTAATTTTAAATAAATGGCATGGGTAGCATGCATGTCCAAAGCGTATTCGATTTATAGTAGTAATATATTTACGAGGAGCTTTGAAATTCTGAAACCAGGTTGTTTGAGGTATAGTTGGTTGTAAAGAGGTATACCTTTTATGGTTTGTAGAACAGTAATGTGTCCCATTGCTCTTTCCATCTAAGTTGCTGTTTTTTTTTGAAAATCGTAGTAGCATCTTATGTATTAAGCATATATTTTAACGTAGAGCCAATTGTTACACTCATTTTAGCCTAGTGATCTACACATTCATTATGTTTGAGACCATATGTGCTTTGACCCAAATAAATTTTATGTTGACTCCAGTCGATGATAAATGATACAATCGGTCTTTTATTTCAAATATGTAGGGGTTGCTAAATGTTGAGGGCAATTCAATGTTTTTTATGCTCTGCAAAACTGAAAGGCAATCTGACAGAATTAAGATATGTCTGTTGCAGGTGTTTTTAACATATTTTAGAGCTTCAAGTATAGCTATTGATTCCGCTGAAAAGATTGAAAATTCATATGGTAGTTTATACTTGAATTCTACGTTTGTGGCAGGTAAAAAGTAATATACCTTTCTTTCCATTCTTTCTTAAGCTCTTTGAATATGTCTGATTCTATAGCTCTATACGTACAAAGATAATGAGTTAATACTCTTTGTGTCACCGCAAAGTGTCTGCAAAACTGAAAGGCAATCTGACAGAATTAAGATATGTCTGTTGCAGGTGTTTTTAACATATTTAGAGCTTCAAGTATAGCTATTGATATCGCTGAAAAGATTGAAAATTCATATGGTAGTTTATACTTGAATTCTACGTTTGTGGCAGGTAAAAAAGTAATATACCTTTCTTTCCATTCTTTCTTAAGCTCTTTGAATATGTCTGATTCTATAGCTCTATACGTACAAAGATAATAAGTTAATACTCTTTGTGTCACCGCGTTATTTGCCAATTTATCTACTATTTCATTTCCAGTTATTCCACAGTGGCTTTTAATCCATGTCAACTTAACAGTTTTGCCTTGTTGCTGAAGTTCTTTAATTTTATTTATTATATATAATTCAATGTAATTTACTTTTGATTTAGAATTTATGGCACTAATTTTACTTAAAGAACTTTTGCTGTTACTATAAATTATAAACTTTAAATGATTTATATTAGATAAATATTTTAGTGCTTTCACTATCGCTATTAATTCAGCTGTGTATATATTCATTATGAAATTGAGTTTAACATTTTACTGTTTTTATTATTGTTATCCCAGTATGCACATCTCACGCCTTCGATACTTTTGGGATGCATCTGTATATAGCATATAACAATCTTTGAACAATTGTGAACTGTCGGATATAAACATTAATTTTCTTAAAGATAAAGGCAAATTACTATAGTCCCTTAACAAGTATACATGAACTTGTTCCAGAGTATTAGGAACGTCATTTTAAATAGAAATCTACTATATTTAGAGTTTTCTTTTTATCCAATATTTTTCTGTTAAGTCTGCTAAGAACAGCTGGTGTATTTTGGATATTAAACTTGACTTTTTCTCGTACAATCTAACTAAAAGTATGATGCCAAGTTTTTTTCGTCTTATATACATTGGCATTTCACTGCATTCGACTTGTAGGTTACTAATAAGTGTACTTCTTAGGGGCTCCTATCACAGACCACTAAATAATAGAGGTAGGTGATTTGTGGCTCCTATACACAATCTAAGGCATTTATTAACGATTTTGTATATTCTGTTTAAATGGCACTGTGATGCGTCACTGTATAATATTGATCCATAGCTCTCATTATTTTTAAATAATAACAAAGAAATATTTGAATCTGCTCCCCATCGTAAGTGTGACACGAATAGAAGAAGATTTATTCCCTTTTCTGTTTTTTTAACTATATTGTCTATATGTTCTTTCCAGAGAAGCTATCTATCTAGAGTAATACCCAAATATTTAACATAACTTTGCACTGGATAGGAGACATTGTTTAGTTTATTAAGCTGTAGTTGGGTATTTCTTTTTGTTTTTTTGTAAAAATACATAATTTAGTTTTGGAATCAGAGATATTTAGTCCATGTAATTCACTCCATGTTTTAATATGTTTGGCTCCTTCGTCAATGGATTTGACTGCATTTTCTATTTTAATGTGTTCTTGATAAATGAATATCATCTGCAAATTGTAAAATTCTTGTGAAGTTTAAGTTTTTATTTAGATCAGCAGTAAGTATAAATTAAATATTATAACAACGGGCTAATATTCCTCCTTGAGGTAAACCATCCATTGCTAGCCTTGGACCAATTGTGTTACCATTTACCGATATATAAAATTTTTCTACAGTCATATAATATTTATTATTTTTTGACAGAATCATTCGGGAAGACCTAATGTGTCATTTTGTTATATAGTATACTTAAATTAACGTTGTCGTATGCTGATTCAACATCTAATACAAGAACTGTTACCGAAGAATTTGACGTGAACGCTATATATCTGTACCAAGTGGCTCACTGCTTTCACAGTAGAATGATTTTTTCAAAATCCAAATTGTGTTTTGTGATATTTATTATTTTTTTTAACCATCTACTCTGAGATAGCGCG
>NW_027312436.1:0-30019 GCF_040954645.1 Diabrotica undecimpunctata | reverse complement strand
ACGCGCTATCTCAGAGTATTGATTACATATATGAGACGCATGTGTTATACTAACAGTATGTTTTTTATTTATTTTACATTTGACCGGATTTTTTGTGCGTTATATCCGAAGTCCGTTAAATAGAGGTTCGTTATATCGATGTTTTACTGTACACGTGTTTTTGGTCTCGAATTTGGAATCAAAAGGTGAATTTGTAAAAATACATAACCGATATTGTGAAATTGCATCAGATCCACAGACATAATATAGTCTGCAGGTTAAAAAAATTTATTTATAATCCGATTTTAATCGATTTAATTTAGTTTTAAACCATTCACAATCAGTGTCGTTCTTGTAATATTAGTAATATATCTCCTTGAGTTTTGGAAACGGTCATAATTTACTTAGAAATTCATTATTTTCCTTGGCGGTGCTTGATTGTGAGCTTTGTGTCATTATTATTTTATTAACTCTTGCTCAGTTATGCATGTTATGTTCACATTTTCCCTATATAAATATCAAGACACCATAAACTTGATAAAGCAATAATTATTTAAACAAACTAAAATTAAATTCGCAAATGTAATTATAGTTATACAATACAAAACATTAAGTTTTATTCATCTCATGACGTCAAAACCATTGTTTTTAGTTTTATATTCGATTAGAAACATAAAATATAAAACATTGTGATAAGTTACCAGCTACCTCCGGAAATAAAAACAAAAATACACACAAGTTCCTCTGCCAACTACTTGGCAACGTCGCAAACGATAACATTGCGTGACTTGAAACAGGTTCTCTTTGTGCAGCTATTACATGTAGAGGAGCAACCGTTCTTTCAGAGACTCCGCGATTTCAGAACAGTATATTTTTCATATTAGCTAAACTGTCTGTATTAAATTAATATTAATTTTAATTTGATTTATATTCCCAAGTGCGTAGTTTATTTCAAATATATTTTAAATAAATCATTATATAGTCTTATATTGGAATATCTTGGTCATGTGATGAGAGGTAAAAAGTACAGATTGCTCCAGTTAATTATCCAAGGAAAGATTCAGGGCAAACGAAGCGTGGGGAGACGACGTATATCTTGGCTGCGCAATTTAAGAAACTGGTTCCAATGCACATCTAACCAATTATTTAGAGCAACAGCTTCAAAGATACGAATCGCAATCGCCAAACTCCGTAGCGGAGAGGGCACTTGAAGAAGAAGAAGAAGTCTTATATTAAAGATGTCAATAATGAAGATTAGTTGAAAGATGACCAAAGTAGGTATTTAAAGAGAGAAACTTAAAGTATAGTTATTTCAGGAAAAAGTAAGATAAAATAATAACTGTAACAACTGTCTCTAGACTGGTAAATCATTCACTGAACTTGTCGAATATGGAAAACTGAATCTTCTCGTACCTTAAAGTTCTACAAAGTTATAACGAATAGGACTAAGGATGAATAATAAACGACTTTAAATTGAATCTGGGTACACGCACTTTACTTACAAGAAGATAGGTGCAACAGCTTTTGACTAGTATAAAAAAAAACAAAAAATAATTGGAAACAATTACAATAAGCTTATAAACTCGTCATATTATTATGGGGATTCCTCGAATGGGTATTAAGTAGGAGAAAAAGCAATTCTAATGCAAATGCGATAATAATAGTGAACAATGTTTTACGAAGATTACTTCTGCATTTCTATACATACGGTAGGTTTTTGTCCAACTAATTTAAGGCAGGTTATCATCATCATCATTTTGGCTTTACAACCCTGTGTGGGTCCTAGCCTCCCCAAGAATTTTTTTTCAGTCGTCCCTATCCATCGCCTTCCTCCGCCAAGCACGTATTTCCATATTTCTCATATCTTGGTCTATGTTATCTAGGAATCTTGTTCTGGGTCTTCCTCTTCTTCTTTGACCAATAGGTCTATCAAGGAGCGTTGCAAATCCATTTAAATCGGTAGTTCTATTTATATTTCTGACCTATAATTTGCTGTCGATTTAGTAACAGCTTATCCTACTTTGGTTCCGTTCCATGCTTCGTTTCAATTTTGTATTAGTTCTAGCTAGAACAGTTTTATTTGTTTTTAATAATACCGTGTGGGGCTTTGAGAAAAAAAATTAACATGCTAGTTTAGAAAAATAACTAAATTTTATTTAAAAGTTGATAACAAATATTAATATTAATATTACAGTTTTGAAAACACGAAAATTATGTTAAAAAACTATATCGATCCAAGGTCATCGATGAAATGGAATTCGTACGATACTTGTCACATTTCAGATTTGAAATGGTCCAGATGCGGTCATTGCATATGCGGTCAATGTAATTTTCGTTGCAAAAGCAGTCAATCGAAAATATTTTGCCAGGTAAAGATAGTGCAAACACTCCTGACCATGAAGCTGCGCGAAGACGGAGTTAAAATTCACGTAAAGGCAGAGAGGTTCTATTGTAAGTGGAATTATACAGTGCATAGTATTGGAGGTACATATATTAATACTAAATATATTAGTAGAGTGCGTTTCACATGGAAGTGAGAACTAAACCAATTTTCGTCTACTGCGCCGTGGTCAGGAGTGTTTGCACTATCCTAACACTATTCTAACGATATTCTATTATATTCTAACCTTGCACTTACGATCAGACATTTTACTTAAAAGCTAGAAATCTAAGAAGGTCTTAAATTAGTAACCACCCGAGTTTCGACTTCCAAATCGGATACCGTTGTCAAAATACAAAATATTAATAAAAATAAAACAATTTTTGTTTACGTTGTTTGCTAAAAAATTCTTCTAATAATTTAATTTAATCTGACTCATTCATATTGACAATTCAGACATATATTATACATTTTAAAGTAGACAAGAATTGTTCCTGTGTTGTATTCGTTTCTACTAAATAATACTGTTAGACTACAAGACTATAGAAGGCTGTTTACAATACTGACGCTTGATTTTAAAGATGCTGTTATTCAAGCTCTCAAAACTGTTTTCCCAGATGTTAGACTGCATGGATGCAACTACCATTTTAATCAGTCAATAAATTTAATTTTCAACATAAATTGTGGCTTATTTCCCATTAAAATAGTAAATTGCATGAGATGCCACAAAGAAATAGCTTCAGAACAATATTTTATTTATGTGACACTAAGGTTTATTAAATCAACTATCTTCATTTTTTTAATTAGTGCACATAATCCCACTAAACTCTCAAAAGAAGCAAGTTTTTTTATATCAAAATACTTTTTGCCGGAATAAAATTATTAGTAAACATTTTGCCCTCTTATCAACGTCTGTGGTAAATATTATTTAAATCTTACAAAAATTTGGTTATAGAATTATTCATGTGATAATAGTAGAAAAAGGTAAAAATATTATTTGTTTATTAGGCAATGCAACGCACATGCAACGATAAAATCAACATATTTTTGTATGACCGCAAATGCAACGATAATAGCCGTGATCGCAAATGCTACGACCGCATCTGCAACGACACCCTTCCTTTGAGTTTAGGTCAACATCCTAAAATTTCCAACCATTTTCATAAACAATTCGACAAGATAATAATTTAAATTCTTCTACTAGGCGAGTTTGAGTAAAATTTAGCGGGTTATCTCCTCTTGGAACTTTTCCGAAATTTTCTTAGCAGAATTGCAAGAAGCGAGACCAAGCCAAAGTGTTATTTGACGATTATCTATCTGACGATAGATATTCAGAAAATGAAGCGTATTCGGTAAACACCTTAGGGTATATAGCTTAATATTTCAAATTTCCCGCGAATCGACCAACATATTATGGTGTTGAACGAAACTGCGCACTAAACTAAATCTTTTTCAAAAAAACAAATTTAGCTTTTGGTTTAAATTTTACCTAGTTTGGCCAGTTTTAATTTATGAAAGTAAGAGCTTAAAACATTGCGTAATATTAAAATGCCTTTATCTTAGAGCTCTTTCAAGAGTTCTTTCTAGCTTTGTCTAGTTTTATTTTCGACACTTCTATTATTTTCCGTATTTTACACAATTTCTGGACAGTCTCGTATGAAACTCTTAAAAGGACTTTCATCTGTGGACTAGTAAAACCAATTATATCTTGAGTGGATTGTACCAGTTTGTTATTCCAGTTTTGTGTCAAAACATAAAATCTTCCAGTTTTCGGAAAATTAGTGAATGGGATTCACATTCCTTCGCATTCTCTTCTCTCTCCAATGGCGCTATAGCCCAAATCGAGCCTTGGCCTTCTCCAACCTATACCTCCAATCTTGTCGGTCCCTGGCCGATCTTCTCCAGGTTCTCACATCTAGCAAATTTTGCGCGTCCACTGCCACTTCATCCTCTTATCTTTTCCGTGGCCTTCCTTTTGTTCTTGCGCCCTGAACTTTACTATCTAGGGATATTTTCGCCAATCTTTTGGTCTTCATTCGCACTACATGACCAGTAGTCTCACTATCGAAGTCTCTGAAGTTTTACGAATTCTGAGATCGGTGCCTCTTTGAACAGTTAATAAATTTCCAGCTTTTTGTGTCTTCTTCGCTCTTATTGCCCAGTAAATCATTGTCTGGATAATATTTTGATGCCTGAACAAGTCCACAATTTCCCGTTTGGGCAACATTCCATCACAGCTATAAATACTTTTAAGTATTTTAAGTTAGGAGTAGGATATGGTCATTAAATCAGGTGGGAATTAGAAAATGATCCTTTTGTTAAAGCTTATATCCCGAGGGACGGATACACGGGGAGAAAGGTGGAAAATCCCCCCCAAGAAAGTTTAAAAATAAGAAATCCTAATATTTATGTCTTTTATGTAGTTTGGGATTATCTTTATTATGTCTCTTGGTTGGTGTTTCACTGGAAGTTCCCCCTTCCAAATTTTAAGTTCCCCTCCCAAGGCAAATGTCTAGATCCGCCACTGTATGCCCCACAAATTATTTACAGTTAAATCATTGAATAACGGATTCAATTTTTTTATTTCCCCATTTTTTCATTTTTAGGCGTATATGTTTTCATATATGTGTATTAGTTTGCCTATTATAAAGAAAAACTTTTTAGTGTTTGGTAGTGACCCACATCCCAAAGCAAAGCTTCAATTAAACGGAGTCCAAGTTGAGACCGGCAGTCCGGAACAACGGGTTTTTACCCACATATTTAGTGGCTGAATACATGTATACCTAGACACTGATGATGGAATATGGATTCCGAAAACGTTTTGTGATATAGCCCGATTGGTTTTTAAATTATATACCTTTTATAAAGGATTTTTAATAAACAAATTTTTGTGATATATGGTATACAGCCAACTACAGGAACTTAGATTCCTTGTGAACTTTGATATTTGTTATCTGTCATTTCATCGCTCTTTCTGCTTACCACAAACTACTCTCTTATCTAGGTAAACTTTCGAAAATATCGTTTTTAGCAGACACGTCTGTCTGTAAAAATAAGTAGAACATTTTGTTTTAAGATTCTGAGGATTTCTAAAATAATTTCACAAAACGTTATCTAAGCAATATTTTTCTTACGTTTATTTCACGAGTCTGATTTTTTCTTACACAATTTGTACTTTACTCAGATTTTATTCTGTTTTGTTATCAACAACACTAATTCCAGTTTTGTCGTTCACAGCAGTTTTATTGCTATCCTTGTTTATAAAAACACTGATGACAGAATTTATGCACATAAATTCTGTATAAACAATAAAATACGTTATATGGAACATATTTTTCAAGTGTTTCAATATTCTAAGCGTTACTTCCAGCTCTATTCTTGTGGTGCTATTATGATACGGTCGTGAAACAAGAGGGGGGTGGTGTAGAGGCAGGGAAGCCTCGTTCACACAGCCCCATTCGAAAAATCTATAACGCTCTCAAGCACGCCGACCGGCTCTCGGTTAAAATTAGTTGGAGTTGTTTGTTATCGTCGGTATGGAAATTTAGAATAACTTGGAATTTTACTTGTTTATGTTTTTGACGAATATTTTAGATTGTGTTGATACTTGAAAGATAACTAATACGAGGAAATTTATTATATATTACTAAATTTTTGTTTTATTTTAGCAATATTTTATTAATAATTAACCAGTTTTCGGTAATGTTGTTACCATAAAATAAATACCTATTCTATGATTGGTACCAGTTATGAGGTGAAGTTTTTATTTCTGTTTTAAAGAAACATTGGTTTTAAATGTCTAATTCTTTAAGATTTTTATCTCAAGCTGAACTAAGAATCAAAAAAGCGTTGGCCAATACGGAGCTAGGCAAAAACTAACTTCTTTAACATGAAACCCCAGATGATTATGAACAACGTTTGAGGAATAAACCAAAACAGAAAATTAAAATCATCTAGAACTTTACTTGGCACTTGGCACTAACTTAATCCTAAAGTAATTGTAATATTGCATAGATATGAATAATATTGCATAAATATGCTACATATAAACTATGAACGACGAAATACCCCACACATATAATATATTTTATATCGGAGAAGTCTAGAATATTTTTAGGAGAACCGTCTCTTGCCGTCTTTACTACTCTATTTGTTGTCATTCAAAAATAGGTTGAAGAATGGTATCGAGGAACTGTTGAGCTGTTAGGAACCGATTTATAAAAAGGGTATCTTCTTCTTTTTAAAGTGCCTATCCATTCCGGATGTTGGCGATCATCACGGCTATCTTTACTTTATTTATTGCAGCGCGGAACAGTTCAGTGGTAGTCGTGTTATACTACTTTCGTAAATTTTGAAGCCAGGAAATGCGTCTTCTTCCCGGTCCTCTCTTATCATCTACTTTCCCTTGGAGAATCAGCTGGAGAAGGCCGTAACGTTCTTGATTTCTCATTACATGAACCAGATATTCCAACTTTTTAGTTTTGACGGTCATGAGAATTTCACATTCTTTCCCCATTATACGCAGGACCTCCACATTAGTAACTCTGTCAACCCAGGATATACGTAAGATGCGCCTATAACACCACATTTCGAAAGCTTCGAGCCGATTCATAGATGCAACAGTCAGTGTCCACGCTTCCATTCCGTAGAGCAGAACTGTGAATATGTAGCAGTTCAATAGACGGCATTTTGTTTTTAATGATATTTCTCGACTGTTGAAAATAGTTCTCATTCTAACCAAAGTTGCTTTTGCTTTTATTATTCGCTGTTTAATTTCTGTTGAGTGGTCCCATTGGCTATTTAAATTGGTGCCTAGATATGTATATTGCTCGACTCTTTTGATATTCTGTTGGTTGATTGTAATTTGAGCGTTTAGTATTGTTTTTTTACTAATTGTCATAAATTTGGTTTTCTTTATGTTAAGAGCTAGTCCTTATCTGTTACTGACTTCTGTTATGCGATTTGTTAATATCTGTAAGTCATTCAGATTATCGGCAAAAACTATAGTGTCATCTGCATATCTAATGTTATTCAACCATTCACCGTTTATTAGTATTCCTTTCGCACAACCGTCTAAAGCTTCCTTAAATATCCATTCAGAATAAATATTGAACAACAATGGAGACAAAATACAGCCCTGTCGTACTCCACGTTCTATTGCAATTTTATCAGTTAACTGGTCTTCTATTTTGATTTTGGCCGTTTGATTGTAGTAAATGTTTCTGATAATTCTAAGATCTTTGTTGTCAATTCCAATTTCTTGCATTAGAGTCATTAATTTGTCATGTTTTACTCTGTCAAATGCCTTCTGGTAATCTATAAAGCATACGTATATGTCACAATTCACAAAAAAATATGTCACAAAAAAAGGGTATGGGCGGAATAATTCCATATACCATTGTTGTACCCCATCTGTATGTGTAGACTTGCTGGACAAGTCTCAAAAGTTCTACATTTCCCGATCGTCTCCATGTGCTCATTCGAGGTGAATCTGGTTGAAATCCAAATTTAGATTAATTGGTAAATAAAACTTTAGCCCAGCTTCAGTTTAATCTCTGCAGCTTGATTATATCTGGAAAAAGGTGGACATCTGAGTGGCCGTAGACTATAAAGATTGACTCCGTGCAGACGATTTCTTACAATATCTTCGACCTATAGTTACTTGATGTGTCTGCTGTAAGTCGGTAACCAATTCATAGAGTCATATATACTATCTGACGTTATCATTTCTAACTCTGACTCTAAATTTCGATATTCTCAAAAATTAATCAAAAATATCCATCTCTGTCGCCTCGAGCTTTCCTCTGTTGTTTTCTGCGATTCTCCAGATCTCTGCACAATAGGTTAGAGTACCTTTGCCAAAGGTTTCATAGATTTTATATTATGTTATATAATATTTGTTATCAGAGCCCTATTTTTCATTTAAGCTGCCTATTGTTCTTCTGGCTTCTGTTATTCGTTTTCAGATTTATCTGTGTATATATATCTGTGTATATTATCTGTATATATATACAGATCGGTTTAAAACGTTCTCCTACGTCTTCCGATACCCAATTGCCACTCTTCTCGATTCATCTGTGTCTGTGTCTATTCGTCTTTTTTAAGTTTTCTAAAATCAATAGGAATATACAACCAACTTTAAACATCAGTGCATTTACAAATAAATGTGTAATCTTCTATTAACCAATGTACTTAGTTTAACTCAGATTTATGTACGCAAAAATCTATGTATGTCAAAATCTGTATATGTTATGTATCCAAAAAGGTAAAAAAATTATAATACCAAGCGGCGCTAATAACCACTTAGGTTGATGCGCCTTAATTGTAAATAAAAAAAAAATTATGATGATCTTTAAGAAGGAACAGCAAATTGGAAGAATCACTGTGAATGGTCAACTAATGGAAAGAGTAAAAAACACCTTCCTTGGTGCGAACGTCAATGAAAATTGGGACCATTCCCTAGAAATTAAATGTAGGATAGAGAAAACAAGATCTGTATTTCAAAAAATGGCTAAGCTATTCAAATGTCACGATTTATCAATATCCATAAAAATCAGGTTACTACGATGTTA
Source organism: Diabrotica undecimpunctata (assembly GCF_040954645.1). Taxonomy (NCBI): domain Eukaryota; kingdom Metazoa; phylum Arthropoda; class Insecta; order Coleoptera; family Chrysomelidae; genus Diabrotica; species Diabrotica undecimpunctata. Next base: position 21,088 of record NW_027312436.1, on the reverse strand, counting down.
TATCTTTCCGATACTGTCGTACGGTTAAGTCGTGGATTCTCACAGACGCTACATGCAAGAAAATTGAGACTTTTGAAATGTGGCTTTATCGTTGAATCCTGATGGTATCCTATACCGACCACGTTACTAATCAGGACGTTTTATTAAGAATGTAAAAAGGAAAGGAGCTGATAACCACAACAAAATCAACCAAAATCGAATACCTCGGTCACAACATGAGGAACTGTGAAAAATATGAGTTGCTGCAATTAATTCTACAAGGAAAAGTAGAAGGAAAACGAGAACCAGGAAGGCGAAGGATTTCCTGGTTGAAAAATCTACGCACGTTCAACACAACAACTACAATTTTGTACCTGTCATCATCGTTTTGGCTTTACAACCCTGTGTGGGTCCTAGCCTCATCAAGAATTTTTTTCCAATCGTCCCTATCCATCGCCTTCCTCCGCCAAGCACGTATTTCCATATTTCTCATATCTTGATCTATGTTATCTAGGCGAAATACCTGTAGAACTGTTAAAACTAGTGAAAGAGGATAACTTGGAAGAATTGGCAGATTTATTAAACACGGTGTACGGTACGGGAGTAATACCGCAAGAGTGGTTTATTATAACCATCTCCAAAAAAATAAGCAGCAAAAGAGTGCTCTAACTATCGAACACTGAGTCTCATTAGGCATACTTTAAAAGTACTGTTTAAAATAATACATAAGAGAATCTATGAAAAGTTAGTGAAGAAGATTAGTGAGACGCAGTTCGGGTTCTGAAATGGAAAAAAGACTATTTGCTGTCCACATACTAATTCAGAGATGTCGTGATATAAACGTAACGTGCAGAAATCTTAATTAGGAAATCAAACTAGGTACCATTCAATGTTATACATTTTTGATATTGTTTGGAGCTGAGACTTGGATGCAATGCAATATAAAGCCAATTGCAGAATTCTTAGTTGAAGAATTTACGTGATTGGTATCAATGCAGATTGATTGATTGGTTTAGAGCAGCAAATTCAAAAATAAAAATAGCCATTATGATTGCCAACCTCCGTAGGGAGATGGCACTCTATCAAGAAGTCTTTCTCTTTATTTTATGAATATACCATTTCTGCTAAGGACACTGGCATCCTTATTTTTGCAGAGATATTTACTTGCTTGTTCCTTTTGTTGTATTTTGTCTATCTTTCTTGTGTTTCTCGCTTCTATAAAAGATCGCGTCCATAGTCTACCAGGATTGAGCAACGGTTCCTTTGACTCACATAGTGTACCCATGCTCTAAGTTTACTTAACAGTGATTTAGTTCACTATGTATGGTACAAGCCTAAAGAACCCAGTTAAATCTGAAGGTGAATCAAATGTATTGGCTACTAGAAAAAAACATCGCAGTTGGTTCCACAGAACAAGTTTCTCATTTACAAGATCATCTTTAAAATATTCATATATTCATAAACGGTATATAAATTATGGAGATATGTCAAATCGTTCAATATAAAAATTATCCAAAGATTCCAATAAAAAAAAGGTTTGATAGATGCTTGTTATGTATTCAGTGCAGCATTTAACAAAGATCTTGGGACACTTTTCGTAAAAAATAACAACTTGACGATACAAGATCTATACCAGGCAACGGCCAGAACACCGAAAGTTAAATTTAAAAAATGAGAAAACCTATGTTAAATGAAACAGGAAAACTTTCGAAGTCTAGGACAATTACAAATCAATCAATTTTAAATATTGTGAAGTTTTTTCGAACTAAGAAGATCGCTTTGCAATTAAATGCTGGTAACTTTATTACTAGCGGACCAGATAAGCGGCGATATATTTTACACTACATTTATGAATAACATTTTACTGCTCTGTTGTTTCAATCAGCACTGCTCAACAAGTTATCGTTTATTGGTTTTAATATTTTATTGCAATAGTAAGAGTACGGAATATTTATTTAAACACTGAATTTATTACATGTTGATTTTTTTAAATTTCTTCTGACGTATTGTATAATGTAGGTTTACCCAATAATCAAAGTTATGCCTTTACAAGGCTATGCCTTTATTTAAAAAATAAGGAGTACCATGTGTCAATAATTGTAATCTCCTTTATACACACTTTAAAAATTTGTTTAGTAATGTATTTCTTAAATCTACACAATCATTGAAAAATGATTCATGCTATTTAAAAATATCTTTCTGTTAACGACACTGTTATCGACAAAGTAGATTAAATTCAAACTTGTCAGCATATTAATACACTTCTGTTTATCGTTAAAAATTAATTGATGATCGTGGGTTGTATTGTTGTTATTTAATAATTTAGCAAAGCAGAGGTTGGGTCATAAATAATCAGCAAAAATCTTATTTAAAACATGCGAACGGTTTTGCAATCACAATCAATGCAATGTTAATGCTTGTTTAGCATTGACTGGTAAATAATTTGTGTTCGTCTGTTGTACAACCCTCGTCGTTTTTAGGGTGTAGTAGTTGTATATAAGTACCTAGTTTTATAGTAGTATAGTGAAGTGGTACTTTAAAGTAAAATGAGTAATTTGGAAGAGAATAAAATACAGTCGAAACGTAGAGTGTTATCTCCAGAAGAACGGCGTTTAGTTCTGAAAGTCGAAAGTTATTTCAATTTGGAAAAAAATAATATGGGTCCACTGACCTGGACTGTTATACCAGTTCAGAAACGCACATGCGATGCTTGCGGTATCTCAGAAAGGACATTCCGAGAATTAGTAACATGAGTTAGGATGAAATAAATAAAGTAAGCAAGATAAATAGTCGACATCTAAAAACTTATATATATATATATATATATATATATATATATATATATATATATATAATATGTATAAAGCCAAGGAACATATAACAATTAGTGCTGTGTTACAGAAAATAAAAGACAAGGAACTGTGTGATATTAGTTTAACAAGTTTGTGGAGAGTGCTGAAACATTTAGGTTTTCGATATAAAAAGACAAAAATTTTAGACGAGTATTGTGTGAACTCTCTAATGTTGTTTTAAAACGGTGGCATTTTTAAGAAAATACATGAACAAAAAAACGTATGATAGTCCGAGGCAAGTTGTATTTTTAGATGAAACTTGGATTTTCGGTAAAGGAAATATGTCAAAATCATCCTGGCAAGATGTCACCATGAAATGTTATTCTTCTAGTCGTTCCGGTAATGGTAAACGCTACATTATACTTCATGCTGGAAATGATGAAGGTTTTATTCCTGACGCTAGTTTAATTTTTTCGTTCACAAAGAATATAGGTGATTACCATGGAAATATGGATGCAAATATTATTGAAGAATAGTTTAAAGAAAATTTGTTAAAAAAATTGGAGCCACTATTCATAATAGTGTTGGATAATGCATCCTACCACTCAAGAGTAGAAGAGAGATTTCCTTGAAGCAGCTGGACAAAAGAAAAAATAAAGTTGTAGTTGACAGAAAAGAAAATTTATCACAGTAACATATTTTTAAAAGTTGATTTACTTCAAAGGAGTGGAGAGCACAAAATTCAAAAGAACTTTGTTACTGACTAAATGGCTCTTAAATATGGCCATGAAGTTCTTCGACTTCCTCCCTATCATTGCCACTATAATGCAATTGAGTTAGTTTGGGTATAGCCAAAAATTTTTATGATAAACATGCATACAAAACAACAGATGAAGCTAGCGTTCTTAGTTTATGGAAAGAATCGCTAGAACAAATAAAGGCAGAACAATGGCAAAATTGTATTAGACATACGGAAGATAAAATCGTTCAGTCTTTTAAAACCGAGCGAGTTATAGATGAATATCAGACAGTGAATAGGGCAAATCGTTTCTAAAAAGAAGTAACAAAAAAGTGTTTCGGGAATTCAATTCGGACTTTGTGGTGTGTTTTAGTTAAACGATAAAGTACCTTCGGTCTAATTACTGGACTGCATACTCTCAATAGCTTTGGTATTGAGAGTAAAGTAAAGTCTTGGATGTATTTTATTCAAATTTGGACATACCAGCAACTTGGCAAGTATTTTCCAATTTTACTGCAGGCAAAATCATTCGTATAATTTTCACTCTACACAAAATAGAGACCTTGATGAACATTTGATGTCGACAAATAATTTCGAGTATTCAAAATATTCTGTCCCACTTCTTTTAACACGCCCTGTATATACAATGTATATAGGTGTCATATTATATTCGTTTTATTTGCTTTTGATACAGCAAAATGCAATATTATTACTGAACATAAAATACAGTAAATTAAATATATTTACTTTTCAAGCGATCGGAAATAAATATTAACGCCCCTCTGTTTGAGGCCCACTGATCATATCTTAATTGCATATCGGCCGTCATAGGGTTCTAAAAGGACTTTAACTAAAGCTCGTTACATAAATATATCGTATATCGTATTTCGTGTTATTGTTTTTTTTTTTGTTATTCTATATTCTAGTTAAATTTTTGTTTAACGTGGCATTTTTCAAAATATTCCGACTTCCTGTGTTTACAAAAACTGTAGCATTGCAACATTAAATAAATATAATGTTACGTTGTTATAATAATGAGGTTTTAAATTTACCAATCTAGTAACCGCTAATTTATCTATTAAACCTTGTGTATAAATAGCTCATTTCCTTGAACTTAATTTTGTTGGTGAGATTGTGCACTAAAGAATAAATAAAATTTTTCGAACTGGAATGACTAAACAGTGAACAATGAGCACATAAAACGCAGTGCATGAAAAAATCATAAAACTGAATTAATACTCTGTGAACAATAACCGCAAATTACTTTTTGTAATATATTTACCCAACAACCTCCACAAACCGACTAATTGGCGTCGTGTTATCATTATACATTCTGTAGTACAGTGCGGTCCAAAATTATCATCACTGAAACATGGTTTACGTTCCTTTCAATATTATTATCAAGAATTTTTGTATATTTATTTTTTATAATAACCTGGAAAGCTTTAAACAAGATTCGACAAAGTTCTTATATAAAATTAGAATAGCTCAGAAAATAAATAAAAAATATAGAAACAAAGGACTTAGACCCTGAAAGTCGGTATGAGGTAATTAAAAAAATATATTCATGAAGCAGCAAATGAAGCACTGGGAAAAGTTGAAAATCGGAAAAAAGGAAAACCTGAATGGTTGTCAACGGAACTAGAAGAGAAAGTTCTCAAGAAAAAACAAGCATATCACATATGGCTTCAATTAAAAGAAGTTAAAAAAGACGTGGATAAGGCGAACAATATAAACTGGGAGGCTAAGTGTGATGAACTGGACAGATTTATGGGTGGAACAAAAGTGGCACAAGCTTGGAAACATTAAAGCAGTTTAGGAAAAATAAGAAAAATGAAGACAACATTTCTCTCATAAAGTTAAATGAATGGGAAGAATATTATACGAAACTGCTGAAAGAGGATAGAGTAGAGTACAGATGGGAAAAGATAAGGGAATTAATAGACAACAGAGACGAAAGACAGGAAATCCCTTTAATAACATTATCTGAATTGACGGAAACCTTAAAAGAGGTTAAAAACGGAAAAGTCGCAGGGCCTGGAGACATTCTCATAGAGCTGGTTAAATATGGGCCGACTGCACTTTTAGAATTAATAGTAGACCTTTTCAATAAATGTATGTGTGGAGACCAGGAAATTCCTAAAGATTGGAATAATTCTTATATAAGCTCCATATATAAGAGAGGGAATAAAAGAGACTGTTCCAATTATAGAGGTATTAGTGTGACGAGCTAGGTGGGCCGGTTGTACCGCAGAATATTAAAGAAGAGGGTTGAAAGACAGATACAAGATATTGAAGAACAAAGCGGCTTTCGTACCGGGAGATCCTGCCTTGATAATATATTTATCCTACGACAAATAATTGAAAAGCGTGTCGAAAGAAGTAGAGAGACCCATTTGGTATTTATAGACCTTGAGAAAGCATATGATAGTGTCCTGTTAAAGAAAATGATTGAGGTTCTCGAAAGGTCCGGATTGGATTCGACGTATATCCGAGCGATATATAAATTGTACGAAAATGCAGTTAGTTGTGTAAAAATTGGAACCAGAACCTCAAATGAATTTAAAGTCACTAAAGGCCTAAAGCAAGGATGCTGTTTGTCACCGACACTCTTTAAAATATACGTTCAAGAAGCATTGAGGAATTGGAGAAATAAATGTAGATTTATGGGCATCGAAGTGGGACAAGAAACTCTGTATACATTGTTGTTTGCAGATGATCAGGTGGTGGTTGCAACCGATGAGGAAGATATAAATTATATGAATCGAAAATTATTTGAGGAATATGCCAAATGGGGGCTTACTGTAAACATAAGCAAAACAGAATATTTAAAAATTGGAGGAAATACCACAGATCTGAGGCTTGAAAACGCAGTCATAAAAGGCTGCAACCAGTATAAATATCTAGGAAGCATCATATCAGCAGATGGCAGAGTTAAGATAGATGTACAAAACCGAATAACCCAAGGGAAAAAATGCATCCGAATACTGAATTCATTACTGTGGTCTAATAAAATAAAGATGCATACCAAACTTCGCGTATACAGAGCAATTGTAGAACCAATTACCACATATGGTGCCGAATGTTGGACGATGACAAAGAATGAACGAGATAAAGTAGACGTTGTGGAAATGGATTATCTTAGAAGGTCATGTCGAGTATCGAGAATGGAAAGAATCAGGAATGAGGAAATACGAAACCGTACACGAATTAGAGATACTCTTTCAGATAGAATACAAGGAAGGCAATTACAATGGTATGGTCACGTGATGAGAATGGAGGAGGAGCGGTGGCCAAAGAAAGCCTTAATGTATGTTCCGCCAGAAAGAAGGAAAAAGGGGAAGACCATCAAATTCCTGGAGAAGAGAAATTACAAAAACAATGCAATCTAGAGGCTTAGAAGAGGGAGATTGGAGAGATAGGAAAAGATGGAGGCTGAAATGCGGGAAGCGGCAATCGCCGTAGGACCCCCGTTATATGATGATGATTTTTTATTAATGGCTGTTTTCAAGGGTCATTGAGATGATAAATATTAAAGAATGATAGGTTGTTTAATATATTTTATGAAGAATAAATTTGGAGATCTAGGATTTGGATTTATTTGTTTATCGTATGGCACTTGACACATTTATATTTAAATTTACATATATCCTGACCTGCCTTGATAGGATCTTGTGGGACACTGTTCTGTAATGTGACAGATGGTTTGTAGTTGTCCGCAGTCACAGAGTGGGGATGGTGTTTACCTCATTTGTGCATCATGTAACCGCATCTGCCGTGTTGGGTTCTGATTCGGTTCAGCATAGTCCATGTGTTGCGTGGTAAGTCAAAACCTAGTGCTTTTTGTGTGATGCAGGGTAAGCTGCTATTTTGTTGTTCCATCCATTCTCGAGCCCAAGTGGTCGTTAAGTTGAACTCATTTTCCACAGCAGTCTGTGCTGTTTTTATTGGCAGTCGTCTGGAGGGTAGACGATTACTGTTGGCAGCATCTATATCTTGATGGATTAGTAGCAGGTTCTCGTTACTAAGTATCTTTCTGTACTCACTAGTGAGGGAGTGAATGCGCCGTAGTTTTGGTCGTGGAATGTACTGGGAGCCATTGCGTAGAGGTGGATTTGATAACACCAGCAATCAGTCTCATTGTATTGTTCAATTGGGCATTTACTTTGTGTATAAGCTAGGCTGAGGCAGTATTCCGCGGTTGAGAAGACAAGGCCCAGGGCAGATGATCGCAAGGAGGAAGCCGATGCTCCTCATGCTGTGTTGCACAGCTTCTGGATGATGTCGTTTCTGGATTTAAGTTTTTCCGCTGTTTTTGACAGATGTTCCTTGAAAGATAGGGTTCTGTCAAGAGTCACCCCAATATACTTTGGTGTTTTATTGTAGGTGAGTGTGGTGTTTTCGAATTGGATATCGAGTGTTCTTCCTGTGAGCTTGTTATTTAGGTGAAGACTGGAAACCTCTGTTTTGGTAGCGTTTGGTTGGAGCCTCCATTTACGGAAATACTTTCCCACTGTGTGTAAGTCCGCCGTGGGGATTTCTTCTGTTTGTCCAAATGACTTACACCTTGTTGCAAGAATCCAGTCATGGGCCTAACCAAACTTCCTTGATCTTGTTTCTGGTATATCAGCGATGTACAGGCTAAAGAGAAGAGTTAGGACAGATCACTGAGGCAGTCCATTCAACAGGTTTCTTGGGGTGCTGATGTCGGTTCCCATGACTACTTGAATCGTTCGGTCGGCTAGCATACTGTTGATTATTCGAGCGGTGGATTTACAGGAGAATGTACGCAGGAGCTTGTATATCATGCCTTCTCTCCAGACTGTATCGTATGCCGCTGTAAGGTCTATGAATGCGTCTGCAGTTTTAATAAATGAGGTATGTGACTCTGAGATAGCGCGTCAGCTTCTTTTCGGTCGGAAACCTGCCTGATCAACCGGTGTTGATTCAAGTAGCTTTGGATTAATTCTGTTGTAGATAAGTTGTTCAAGTAGCTTGAACGTTTCCGATAGTATGGCTATTGGTCTGTAGTTCTTAGGGTTGTTATCATTTGGTTTTCCTGGTTTTAATATGGCAATGATCTTCGAGCGTTTGAGTTCCTGTGGTATTGTACCGGTCTTCATAATGTCTGTGAAAAAGTGGGCCATCCATTCTCTCGCATATTTGCCGCTGTTTATTAAGAATTCGGGATGAATATTGTCAAAACCTGGGGCTTTATCTGGCTTTACAACCTTGAGAGCTATAGTGACTTCTTGGCAAGTGAAAGGGTGGGAGTATTCGGTTTCTGCAGATTGGAATTTTAAAGTTCTGAGCTCTCGTTTTACCTTGATTGTGTGTGGTTTGTCTATCAGGGCATTAGATGTCGATACCAGGTGTGAGGCAATAGTGTTTGGGTTAATTGTTGTTTTATTCCTTGTTATGAGAGTTCCTCTTCCTAATTTTCTTAGTAGTGTCCATGCATGCCTACTTGATGTTTGAAAATTAAGACTTTCTACAGTTTCTCGCCCATTTTTGTTGTCTTGCTGCATCTAGGCTATGGAGCAGTTCGTCGGCTAATTCTTGATCGCCGATTTCAAGGAAATTTTGCTGTGTTCGCTGTGTGTGTACACACGAATTGGTATGTATGATATGCAGATACAATATGAAAGTTCTAATCAAAGTCTGTCCAAAAAGAGTGTGAGAGACGACCTCTGTTTCATTTTCTATGCCATTACTGAACATTGTTTTAATATTCTACTAGTAATGATGTGTTAGAGATTATACAGAGAATATTCATAATTATTTTTTATTAAAAATTTATTATGCAGTAAAAATTTTACATTTAAATTTAAAAATGAAATTATAGATTTAGCACCAAATTACCAAGAATAATCCTTGATTTCCCAAATAATTGTTATTAACATTGTATAATATAAATTTTTAGCTTCAATCAATTTCATCCTTTTTAATTGCATTATTTGACAGATCAGTCTAGGACCTTTTAATTGAATTTCTCAGGAAAACAAAAATAAACATTTAAAATATAAACTTGTACGGCTGAATCCATCCCTCTGTTCTCTCTTTCTTTTTTCAGGAGTAATCCATTCTAATATTATTCAGGCCCATATATCTTCTGGCGTATTCTTTACGTATCCGAAATATGTCAACTGTCTTTAGTCAATCTCCTCGTTTCTATTACGATCTAGCTTCATTTCATCTCTATCTGCTCGTTTCTGACCTTTTCTAGCCACAATTTTTGTCACAATATATATATATATATATATATATATATATATATATATATATATATATATATATATATATATATAGTTAATCTTTGGCGTTTTAAGTTTGTTTTAACTAGCTTTAGCTAGACATAGTAGTAGCTAAAAACCTATGACTATAGACAGAGATTCGAACATTAAAAAAAGGATTAGGAGATCACAATCCCATATTATTAGATACAACTTACAACATGGGAAGAAAATAAAGGGGTCAAACTACAAAAGATTTGGGAGTATTGAAATCAACAACATTCCAGTGATCAACAATCATAACAAATAGAAGGAAAAGTCCTAGAGTTGGAAAATATCATCCAATAATCTCTAAGAAAGAGCAGTACTGAAGAAGAGCTGGAAATACACATGGAAAGGTTTAAAGACATGAACCAGGATATAAAAGACATGGTTAGGGAAAAACAGAACCAAAAAGACAGTCAGAAGAAGAAGAAACCAGTAAGACAAAAACAGAGCACACTGGCTAAAAAGAGAAGTGAAAATGGCATTGGCAGAACACAGAAGCCGAAGGTAGGACAACTACCTACAAGAAATGAAGGAATAGGGTCCAAGTATGCAAAATATTTGGAAACTTCAAAGAACACTAAGGAACGACAGAAAACCCATCCTCCATTACACGGTGAAAATAACATCGTCTACACCATTGAAGAAAAAGCAGAGAGCTTTTTCTCTCTCTCTCGAGAGAGAGAGTGTATACTCAAGTATAACCAAGATGAAGACATAGACTTCATCGAAGAAGTCAAAGAACACCAAGAAATGCCCGAAGAGCCAGACGAGAAAATCACACTCACATCTCCACAAAAAATAAACGAACTAATCAAAAATAGTGCACCGAAAAAGCAGCTGGTCTAGATGAAATTCTAAGTAGAGCTCTAAAATATCTGCCAGCGAAAGCAATCGTATTTTTAACAAACATCACAAAGATACCTAGAAGTCCTAGGTATCTTTGTGATATGATCTGGTTCAAACATATCCAAATGCACACATAGTTTCTGATCACAACACTATCCTTTCAAAACATTCAGGCTAAGAACACTCAAATGCATTACAGTGTTAATATTTCGAAAATGAAAAACAAGGAAACAAAATTGGAAATAAAAAAGAATCACTGAAAAATTATTAACAAATGCAATAGCAGTCAGTGGGAGTGTGGTTTTATAGACGAAAATTTTTACTAAATATTTTACCCATATATTTAGTGGCTTCTCTCATGATTATCCAGTAACAGCTCTAATGATGGATTCTCATTCCGAAAACGTTCCTGTGATGTAGCCCGAAAGGGTTTTTTTTAAATAAATTTACCTTTTTATAAAAGATTTTTTAGATAAAATTTTTATAATATTTAAATTAGATATGCAACAAGAAAGTTGTTTTAGAACATTGCTTTTACAATAAAGATTAAAAAAAAAATACATAATTGAGACGACAACTAAATTATATAACCTATAGGTATGTGTGAGTGTATAATCATAATATAATCACAAGAAGTATATTAAAATAACAAATATTGTTGAACACGTGGGGTCTTTGTTGATAAGTTCATTTTTTATGTATGACTCCACCCAAACCAAAAGCGTACAACAAAGATATCGTCAGTGGTATGCGTGAGTCGATTGTACCTATTGTGTTCCATGAATAATAGTTTAAGAATGATTGTTCCTTCGAATTGAATTAAACAAGTATAATAATTCAATCTTTGAAGGGCGCTAAATAGAATATTGGTACGTTTTTTTTATTTAGGCTTAGGTAGTGCTTGCTAATTGAATTCAGTCTAAACAATAATAGTTATATAATAAACAAATATCTCGGATGAAACGGATATAAACGGATACAAGTCCATTTGAAATAAGTTGCTTCTGTTTGAACTAACGGAAACGCATGAAAAGAAATAGGCATCTTAAAAATCGAAGCTCTACACATATTACAGTATACTCCTTCTATAACGAACACGGTTATTACGAGGTTTCGCTTATAACGAGATACATTAGATGTCCCGTGAAATTTCTATTGAACTATAACCGTCTATAGCGAGGCAAATTTGGTTATAACGAGAGAAAATAAGATCCAAAAACGTGTTTTTTACGTTTTTGGTCCGGTCGTGGCTATAAATAAATACCTTTTCAAACAGCCCCTCAATAAACTTAACTGCAGCCCGCAATAAATTTCTTCACAATGAATAAATACAACTGTTTCACATCTTTAGAAAATATGATAGAATGATACTGGACCATTTAAAGCAGTTAAAAATGACAGAGTTCTTAAAATTGCAGAAGCAATAGTTTATGTTATCCTTGAAAATACGCTTTATTTATACATTATGTAGTTGGAAAAAAATATAAAGTATACTTTTTCCATTGTCAATTTGCCAAGCGTCGGCTTTTGAGGTTCTTTGATGTCGATGCCGACCATTGGCGTGGAAATTAAGAAAAGGGATCAGTTATCAAACGCATATTTCAAGAAAAATCATATAATTTTTATTAATTTTTACATAATTATATTCAGGAAAATTTCTCAATTTTTGGGCAGAAATTGTTTAAACAATTTTTTAAACAAATTCAAAATATCACCTTTTGTGCTCCAAAAAATATTTTTTAGGTTTTTGGGTGACTCTAAATAAGATCTATGTCATTTTTCTCAAAAGTTAATAGTTTTGGAGATATAAGCGATTTAAAATCCGAAAAATGCGATACCTAATATGCATTTTCGAGGCTTGAAAAATATGTAAATGAGTATTTTTGAGATTCAAGAGTATCTAAACTAAAGTATCAACATTGATTTTGGTGAGAAATCGGAGCAATATTTTCCGTAGCAGAAAAAGGTGATCTTTTGAATTTGAATTGTTTCCGGCAAAAATGTCCGGCACCCTTCAACCTTCGATTTGTTTAAACGGGGCATTTTTGAATAGGACTCTTCAAAGGACAGAATCAGTTTTTTTTTCAAATGGGAGCGGGCTCACAACACCGAATAAATAACAAATTAATTCTTTCAAATTAAAGCTTGTTAATTTTAGTGATTTATAAGAATATTGGACTTATTATTTAGTTTTTACATAAACCATAATATTTTTTTACAATTATCTGTAAATAATGGCTCATTCTGTCAGAAAATTTTAAAACATTGTCTATCCAGCAATTAAGATAGTCAACTGAAATTTAATTTTTAAACACGGCCTACTGTTAATGCACAAACAGGGTGAATCTTCAATATTTTGCTTCGAGTTAGAGATATCTGAAAAAGTTATTTGGAAAAGATGTTCCAAATATTATTTTAACCCCACATAACAAAGTTTTATGTCAAAATTCGCACTTTTACTTTTTTCATTAATTGAAGAGCTTATTTCCAGTGTCTTAAATCCAAAATTTCGATTTTTTAAATTTTCTTTTTTTAAACTTTATAGATTTCTTCAAGTCTAGAATAAAGTTATATGTACCAAAACAACTTCTTATTTACCATTTAAAAGTGCATATGAAAATTGTAAAATTGTATAATTTGTATGTTAAATTTGTATGAAAATCTGTAATTTCATGGATTTCATTATATGGATGTAAGACACTTTGGAAATAAGCTCTTCAATTGTAGTCAGGATTCTAAAACGGACAGTTGGCTGTCCCGAGATGCATCTTTAGACAGCCAATTGTAGATTTAGGATCGAGATTACAAATAATACTGAAAAACTAAAATTGCGAATTTTGTCATGAAATTTGGTATGTGCGTTTACAATAAGTGGAACAACTTTTCCAAATAAGTTTTTCCGATTTCTCTAACGCGAAGCAAAATATCGAAAATTTACCCTGTTTGTGGATTCGCAGTAAGCCGCGTTTAAAATTTAAATTTCAGATGACTATCTTAAAAAAATGTGCACTAACAACATGTATGACTGTGCAAAATGTCAAATCTGTATGTATTTTAGTAGCTGATATATAGAGTTGTCTTCATCTTAAATGCGACACACTGTATAATAATGAATACTAGTGTTCAAGATGCATCGCGATAGCTGTAAAGAAATTAATTAGAAGGACTGAAAAGAATCGTCAGTGTGCCTGTAAAATTGTAAACTGTTCGCTGAATAACGTCTTTTGCAGCAGTGTCAATCCTACCCAATTTTTTATTTGGTCGCTTTCGTTTTAAGGAATGATCTGTAACTGTGCCTAATTTAATAATTGTATATATCGTCTTATACCCGATTTTTTTAATACATGAATTCTCGAAACAATTGCATTATCAGCCATCCCAATATTTTCTTTTTTCAAACACTCATACATATTTAAAACTATTCTTTGGGATTGTACGTGCAAATCTTTATTTTTTAATTCAGAGCTGTCATTAACATAATTGTCATTATTTATTGATAACACAGAAGTTGATGCATCTTAAAAAATGCCATCCTAGAAAAATATAATATTACTTATAACTTATATTACCTATACCTTATAAGCCTCCGCCTCTGCAATAGGAAATATTTTAGGGTATCGCATAGCAGACAACAGGTGTTCATTAGAATTTATTGGTTTGCGCTTCGCGCTGTTGCCATAATGCATGAGTTTAAAATTAGTGAATATAACCTTAATACCATTATTAATATATCTGCAATTTTTCATGTTTCCAGGTAAGGTATAAAATCAATGAAATTTGGAAAAAAATAATACAATTCTTGAAACCGTTTTTGAGAACTTGGATTCTTAAAAGTTGTCTGATTTCTTAAAAGTCGATCATTATATCTATAAAAGTATTACCGCTAAATTCACCAACAGGGCAACGTCGAACGTTCAAATTCTCTCCAGACTACAATGTTGCCAATATTCGAAAATTACTTAGAATATAAGTAATATATACAAAGTTCACGGTTGCTTTAATTCATTAGTGAAGAGTCCATGGAAATATTAGTACCTAGTTAATTAATTTATATATATATTTTTGAGAATAAGTTCATATTATTTTTTAAGAGTGTCGTTCGTTGACTAGCAATTGAATAATAACGAATAGAAAAAGAGAATATTTTTTAAATATAACCTTAGGAATTTTAGGAAATATGTCTGACAACCTTGATTTGAAAGGCGGTCTCTTTGATACCAGAATAAGACATGTTTATGTTGGAAAATTATTAGTGGATGTACTATACAGATTTTTTGTTTTAACGTATATCATTGATAATAAAAGTAAACAACTCTTTTATGTTTTAATATATTTCATTGACAATAAAAGTAAATACCTTTTTTTCAAAAACGCCATTCAAACAATATTTATTAGCATCTTATATTGCTCCGAATGGCTTCACTATAGGAAGTTAATGGTTTAGAAAACTACACATTCATATGTATGCACAGTATTATTATTGTCTGATATAACGAGATCAGCTTATAACGAGGTAATTAGTCTGTCATTTCAGTTCTCGTTATAGAGGGAGTCTACTGTATTATGTAGAGTGAATATATAAAAATGCTTCGATTGCTTTTTAAATGTACACTGGGACAACACTTAAAAAATTAGATGTAGAAAAGGACAGAAAAAATAAAACTTTTAAAATTAAAGAGGTCTTTAATTTTAAGACTCAAAAAGTCTCCATACTCAATCTCTAAGGCCTCAAATCTCTTTACTGCACCGTTCACTGTGTCGCCAAAGTGACCAATCACGACACAGATTGGCTAATCACAAAGCTCGTTATTAACTGATTCGTCATTGGCCTCCCGTCGGAAAATTGATGCGAATTTTCAAACAGTAAGTGTATAAAAGAGCAGCAAATCTTCCAATTGGGATCTAGTCGTTATATACTACTAGCCCCGCTACACCTTGTTGGCCTGGTGTTGCTACCACACTACTTTGAG
The DNA here is from genome assembly GCF_040954645.1 of Diabrotica undecimpunctata. NCBI lineage: Eukaryota > Metazoa > Arthropoda > Insecta > Coleoptera > Chrysomelidae > Diabrotica > Diabrotica undecimpunctata. The sequence continues at coordinate 5,481 of NW_027312436.1, read as the reverse complement.
TTTTATTATTTATCCAGTAATCTAATATCGTCGAAGACGTCGAATAAAAGAAGACTTCATCCACTTTGAAGAAAAACAAGTGAAGCACAAAAACCGGCGTGTCCAAACCTTCCCTGCCAGTAAGAACACTGCCTTTGAAATTGAAAAAAGAGAGTGGTCTTAGAACTATTTCAGATCATGTCGAACTGACCAAAGCGTTCTTTGGAGCCTGTGACGGCAAAGAGCGAATAAAAGTCTTAAGTGAGCTTGTAATTGCTTTTCCGGTCAGTGGTCGAGCTGCGATAACACTTCGTCGCCAGAAACCTTATGCAAATAGTAACCATCCTTACAGGATCGAAAATACTGTTTACGAAAGGTAGTGACACGAAACGAAGGGCAGTAAGAAAAGTCAACACGGCCGGCATTCTTGTGCCTCTCTCGAGGAGAAGGAACGCGGCTACACAACGAGGCAAGAAGGAGAGCATCTCTGTGGAATTCTAGACATACACCGTGCTCAGAATACTAACACATACATTTAAAGTCATTGTAAGAAAGCTAGAACGGTTAAAGTATTCTGATTGCCGGTGTCCCCTCGTCTACCACAGAGCCCTGGCAAAACTTCTCGGACGTAGAGGCCGGAATCCCATTTAACTCCACGAACACGAGGATGAAACCAAAGAATTTAAGATCCTCCTCAAGAGCGGCGGCCGTAGAGCGTCCAGAGACCTCAGAAAACCTAGAGGACGCAACGGCCGTATGACAACTACCCTACTGCTCCTGGGAAAGGCGGACGGTTCATTTAAAACCGTCGACGATGATGATGTGGTTCACTGACGTGGCTTTTGAGTAGAGGTTGGCGCGAAAGTTTTTTGACTTTGGAAATTGGATTGGTAGGTTGAGCAGACGATGTTTTCCTTAGGACAGGTCTCCATGTCAAAGGCAACAGATAATTCGGTCGTTTTTCAGTCTTTATGGGTCCTCGGATAATTTTAATTTATAGAAACAAATGGGAACTATGGGTCTAGAGTTTTTAAAATCAATTTGTGACCTGTGGAAAAAGATGTTGACCTAGAGCTGAAATGAATCGGAATGCGAACAGAAATGGAATGTTTATAAATCCTATTTTCAATTTTACGATTGGTTTGGCCTAAGTAAGATCGGGGCAGTCAGCACAAGGAATTTCATAAACTCCGTGTTGTTCATTCAAGATTAAAAGAGTGGTAGCAAAAATCAGAATTTAAAAAGATAACATAATAAAATTAGAAACAATAACATAAAAAAATAAAATTTGAAGTTTAGATAGAAAAAAATAATTACACAATACAACTCTATTTAAATTGCTGTCATCTTCAGTAGACTCGTCATCATCTAATGTTATAATTATTGGTTTAATATGTGAGGTTAATGTTCTGTAATGATCTTCCGTTTTTATAACATGTGAAACACAATTTTGAACCAGTGTTGGGGAAATCGTTTTTATTTCTTCTACATGTGATACCTATTGGCTACTAAATTTGGGACAGCAGTTGTTTCGCCGTAAACTCCCCTTAAGTTGGCTCCAGATTTATTCAATAGGGCTGAAAACACAGTAATAAGGAGGTAATCGCAATATAATATGACCATCACGTTTGGCCAATTCGTCTATAACAAACTGTTTCTCAAATACTTTTGTGTGAAGAACTTCCAACATTTATTTTTTTGTATATGTTTCTTCAAAGTACAAATCATTTACATACAAAAAATCCGATATTTGTTTTTTCGTTGAGCCTACACTGGGGATTTTTCTAATTTGTTCGCTGTGATACGTCGCCTTATCCATTATAATGACACTTTTTGGAGGCAAAATTTGGCAACACTTTCTTTTTAAACCATTCCTTAAATAAGTTACTCGTCATATTTTCATGGTAATCCAGCTTTGAATCTTTAATGTTTTTTGTCGATAGTAAAAGACTTTCAACTCCAAGCCAGCCATTATTCAATCCAATGTTCAGAATAATTATTCGTTGACCTCTATTAATTGGATAATTGGGTGCACACTTAATAGAGTCGTCTGTCCAACCTTTTTGAGCAGTTTTAAATAAATAAATGAAATGTGGATTAATTTTTGTAGCGTACCGAATTACTGCTGATAAAATCAATTATCCTTACAAATTAATAGTTAATCAGATTGCATATTACTCGAATAACATCTATTTCTTTACAGAATCCAAATAATTGCGCACCAATTTAACACTGTAGAAAAGGTGTAATTAATTGTTCCAATTATGTTAATTTATGAGACTATAAATGTATTTATTAAACAATACGGTTTATATGCCTAATAAGCATTTTTGCCTTCCACAATCGGTTACTGTTGCCTCTACAGCTGTAACAAATTCGAAAGTATACACTGAAACTATAGAAAATTGCAGTTTAGCATTCAACACAAGCTGTATAATTACCTTCTGAATATAATTAGATTTTATTTGGGGTCTAGGAAAGCGACAGTGCGTGCAAAAAATTGCTAGTTACCTGCCAATATTTTATTAATTTACAATTTGTTGCAATTATATTACCGTTCAGTCGCTTTTACGTTTGGACGCTATGAATAATAAGTAAAATAATTGCTAACAGTTTTAAATTATTGTTAATAGGAATAAATTTTGATATCATTGTATGGATCTATAATTAGACTTTTTGTTGTGTACCTACTTTCGCTTACAAGTTTTTGAGTTTAAGTTATACTTTCGACTTAAGTCTGAATATACCGCCAGCCTTAAAAGATTGCCATAAATCTTTTCAAATATGCATCGAAAACAAAAGATTACAAATAATTATAAGGTACATAATGAAAGGTAAGTTACTGAAAAAGAGGAAAGTAAAAAATATTAAATATTAATCTGTCATTTGGTGGTTAAAGGCTGGTAAGGGGTCTTGAAGGCGACATGAAGCTGCCGATGCTTCTGTCGTAACAAAACTCTAAGAAATGCCCACTGTTTTCCAACGAATGAATTGGAGGTTTTACGAATAAAACTCAGCTCTGCCAGCAAATCCTACTCTCACGTCCACGAAGACATATCATGTCGCGTAACCACTGGGTGCATGGCGTACAATGGGGGTGCGTTATGTAGCAGACGAGAGAAGGTAAAAGGCGAGTTTCTGGCGCCTAAAAACTGGAACATATCGGCTAGGGGAATGAACCCCAACAGAAAATTCGGTCCTCCAAGGATGGGGGTTAAGTCGTAAGGCCAGCTACCTTACACTTGTGAAAATTCTACAGTGCTAAAAAACCCAATGAGCCTCGGTTACCGGACGGAAATTACAGTAGACGAAAACAGCAACAAAAATGGACCATGAATTAGAGAATCTGGAATATACAGGGAATCCGGAACAAGCAACAAGAAATTATGCAGGAATTCGTAAATCGAAAATTAGATATAGCCATTCTCTCTTCTTCTTCTTCTTCAAGTGCCCTGTTCGTTGCGAACGTTGGCTATTAACATGGCAATTCTGATCTTGTTTGCGGCGCTTCTGAATAGTTCAACCGATGTGAGCCCAAACCACTTCCTCAGATTTTGGAGCCACTAGTGTCTTCTCCTGCCTGGCCCTCGCTTACTGTCTATTTTTCCCTGGACAATCAATTGCAGTAGACGGTACTTATCGTGTCTCAATATGTGGCCTAGATATTCAAGCTTACTCTGAGATAGCGCGTTTCTTTCTCCTTTCCGATTCTTTGGATTACCTCTATGTTGGTGACATGTTCGGTCCAGGATATACGAAGAATGCGTCGGTACACCCACATTTCGAATGCTTCTAGTTTTCTCGTGAGCGTCTCCGTCAGCGTCCAGGCCTCACACACCATAAGTAAGATAGGAAAAATGGAGCATTTAACTAGACGTAGTTTTAGGGGAAGAGACAAATCCCTGCTTATGAGGAGCTTTTTCATATTGCTAAATGCTGCTCTAGCTCATTCTATTCTTCGCCTTAATTTCTGTGGCCTGTTCCCATTTTGCATTTACGTTGGTGCCAAGGTCTCTCTGAGACCAAGAAAAAAGGAAATGGAAGCGAAAAATTAAAAGGCTATGTACATTTTCTTCTCAGGAAGTGGAAAAGGATCAAAGAGCAAGAGCAGGATATATCAATATTTGTACACAAGAATTCGAAAAATATATTAAATCTTGGGAAGCATACAATGAACGTTTTATGACGACTACTACATGGGTAGAGCATTTTGAGAACTTATTAACAGAGAGAAGAGAAATGTTTAAACAGGCAAATGAACAAGTGGAAGTAGCAGGAAGAATAGAAATATCAATAGAACAAGTGAAAGAATCAGTTAAGGGAATGAAATTAAGAAAATCTTCAGTCCCAGGTGGAATACATCCAGAGTTGATTAGGTATGGATCATCAAAACTGTTTGAAATTATCCGAAAATTATTCGAAATATGCTTAAACGGAGAAGAAATTCCAGAAGAATAGGGACAATCGTATATCTCTCCAATACAGAAGAAAGGCATAAAGACGGATCCTAAAACTATAGAGGGATCGCAGTAATTGCTACTATAGGCCGACTATACTCAAAAGTACTACGAAACCTGATAGAAAATGATATTAAAGACCCGAAGAACAAGCGGGATTTAGGGCCGGACGCTCCACTATGGATAATATTTTCACATTAAAATTGCAATGAAAAAACGAGTGCAGAGAAATAGAGAAACCCATATAGCTTTAAATAGATTTGGTAAAAGCATATGACAGTGTACCGATCTCCCAACTATGGATAAAAATGGCTAACTTGAAAATAAACCCAATTCATATTAACGCCACTCAAAAATATTACGAAACAAAACTTTGCAAGAATTAAAGAATAGAGATGCAAGATAAAAGGAATCTGAACAATGCAACTCAAAAGCTTAAAAGAGAGATTCAAAATATAAAAAATGAATCAATGAGTTCTTTCGTGAGAGAATTGACGGATCATAGCAGCACTGAATACTCCCTATGAAAAGCAACGAAAAGGCTAAAAAGACCAGTAATCCATTCTCCACCCAATAAACTGGAAGATGGTAGTTGGGCCAGGAGTAATAAACAAAAGGCAGAGAGATTTGCCACATATTTAGAAAATACATTCAAACCACATGAAATGACCAATAAATGATCAAATATGGATAGAGCCTAATCAGATAGAAGAGACAATCAGACCAAGATCCCCAAAAGAAGTAGTTGATGAAATCAAAGAAAACATAAATCTGAAGAAAGCCCCAGGATACGATCTAATTACTGGAGAATTACTAAAAAACCTGCCTCGCAAAGCCATAGTAAAATTGACCAACCTAATTAATGCTGCTTTTAGATTAAGCTATGTCCCAAATTTATGGAAATAGCTGAGGTAATAATGATACCAAAACCAGGGAAATCACCAACACAAGTCTCTTCTTAGAGGTCTTACCAGTGATGTCAAAGCTGTTCGAGAAACTCTTGCTAAAATGAATGAAACCGATAATAGAACTCTGAGATAGCGCG
>NW_027312435.1:0-30022 GCF_040954645.1 Diabrotica undecimpunctata | reverse complement strand
AAACGCGCTATCTCAGAGTAATCCATTCACATGCCAGACAACAATTTGCACTTTTTCCTCGACCGTTAAAATCCTTTTCACGAATTGTTTTTTTCAATAAAAAGTTTCTGTTTTACCGTAAATAACACTTCTCGGTGTGTTATTATTTGATAACTTGAAGGCTTGATGATTTGATTAGCTATAAAGCAGGTAGCTGTTCGCGCGCATCCATTCCAATGTCATCAATTGTTTTGAAAATCATTACCTGTACAGAGGAATTGATATTAACACTGAGAATTTAGTGATGGACTTGACATTAAACAGTCTTCAATGGATTATTTTCCATTCACAACTGAAGACTGTAAAACTGGAATTGAATTTGAAATATTTTGTATTTCTATTTTATAACATTGGAATAAGAATAAATTGTAAATAATGAGTTTTTCAAAAACTTGTTACCTAATATGTATCATATTTTCTTTTATTTTTGATTGAGTAAAACAAAAATTTTACCCCTTGGTGTGAATTGAACCCCAGTCTTCTTGTCAATTTCTTTTCGGACAAAACATACCTACCTTTAGTTTAGTCAAATATTTCAGTTGAGTTATTTTTATAATTAAATAAACTTAATGATTTATAATTTAAAATCGCTACTAATTAATGTTTTTTACTATAATATATCTTAATATATTTAATCATTTATTCTAACATCAGAAATTATTAAAATAAAATATTTTAGAGGTCATCCGTATAATTATGACTGAAGTCAAATAGACACGTCTAATAACTAGCCTTATCTCGTACTATCTCACAACTTAATCTCTCTTCTATCCTTTCCGCTATTTTGCCGGGTGGTAAGACACTCATCACTATATATAAAATCGTATCAAAACTAACAAGTAGAAACTCACAAGTAACGACAATCTACACCTCAAAACAAAGACGCTTAACCTTATCGAAACACATTATGTCTGTTGAATTTAATTATATAAATATAATTTTTACTTTTAATAGCTCTATGTATGTGTGTAGGTATAATTATAGTGTTGGTTTAAAATTATAGTGTTATTTAAATAAACTTAGAACCTGTGAAAATTTTTAAGGTGTTTGCTGTTTTCTATCAACTTAAGTTAAGTAAATTTAATATTATTTTGACTCTATTATAATAATTATCTATTATGATGATAAAAGGCTTGCAAGTGTGAGTCCATAATTGAACAAATATATTATAAAGGTCAATACTCACAATCTAATATTTACTTTCAAAGTGTTACAGAAGCGATCGGTTTCGAGGCTTACAATTATTGCCTCATCCTCAGGCCCAGCAAAGAGTTTGTTTTGTTTAAAAACAATGATATAGATATCGCCAATAAGAAGTTTCCGCTTACATCCAGGGTACTGTCTGTCTTCATCTTTTCCTTATGACACTATCATTGTAGTGAGGTGATACGTTGATCATTATATGTATGTAAATAAAAGGTCTTACAAGGTAAAGACCTTTAGGTCTTTACCTAACAACTTTGTGTAACAATTTACGGTAACATGGTTTTCTCGTATCAATTAATCTTCTGGTAACACAACCTGATAACTTTTAGATGACTTTTTGATAGACTAACAACTCTTATGCTTTGTAGGAATAATAACAAAGACAACGACATTTGATGTTAAAATGCTTTACTTTTCAACACATATGTTTACATTTCACTTAGACATCACAGTAAATAGCATAGTACCAAAATTACCAGCAGATACTCAAGCTGACTAGCTTATCCAAAATTATTATTTAGCGTTTAAAAACTGGTTGAGTAGTAAGGTATCTGACAGATGAGAATTTATGAGTGGTACTACCTTGGTTGAATTATCCAACCATTAGACGTCATACGAAGAGTTTGTCAACGTGACACCAATTTTTGTGAAAGTTAAGTTAAACCATCTTGATGATTATGATAGTGATACATTTCCTACCGATCGATTCGTTCATAGTTGTGGACAATGCCAGTTATCATTCAAGATTAAAGAAGCCATTAACTAGCAGTAACTGGAAAAAGAAAAACCATTAAGACTCGTTAATAAACAAAGAAATAAAGAAAAAATAATACTTAAAAAGTGTCTTTACAGTTAGGGTGAGGGTAGTCCACAGGGAGACGCGGTATACACATTGCTTCTCACTTCAAATTTGGCGCTCAATTACGTTGATATTTTATTTGTGGATGGGTTTTCGTTTAGTGCCACATGCCGCTGTAGTGAATTCGCATTTTCCCGAGTTTTGTTAAAGAATATTCAAAAAAAAATATTTTACTGAGGCCAGTCAAAACATTTCTAAGGTCATTCACAAAAGAATATATACAAAATGTGAGGAATAACTAACAAGAACACAATTCGGATTTCGTGATGCTCTGGGAACACAGGAGGCCCTTTTTGCTGTACAGGTGCTATTTCAGAGATGCAGGGATGTGAATTGTGACATATACGTATGCTTTATAGATTACCAGAAGGTATTTGACAGAGTAAAACATGACAAATTAATGACTCTAATGCAAGAAATTGGAATTGACAACAAAGATCTTAGAATTATCAGAAACATTTACTACAATCAAACGGCCAAAATCAAAATAGAAGACCAGTTAACTGATAAATCGCAATAGAACGTGGAGTACGACAGGGCTGTATTTTGTCTCCATTGTTGTTCAACATTATTCTGAATGGGTATTTAAGGAAGCTTTAGACGGTTGTGCGAATGGAATACTAATAAACGGTGAATGGTTGAATAACATTAGATATGCAGATGACACTATAGTTTTTGCCGATAATCTGAATGACTTACAGATATTAACAAATCGCATAACAGAAGTCAGCAACAGATACGGACTAGCTCTTAACATAAAGAAAACCAAATTTATGACAATTAGTAAAAAACCAATACTAAACGCTCATCTTACAATCAACCAACAGAATATCGAAAGAGTCGAGCAATATACATATCTAGCACCAATTTAAGTAGCCAATGGGACTACTCAACAGAAATTAAAGAGCGAATAATAAAAGCAAAAGCAGCATTCGTTAGAATGAGAACCATTTTCAAAAGTCGAGACATATCATTAAAACCAAAATGCCGTCTATTGAACTGCTACATATTCACAGTTCTGCTCTACGGAATGGAAGCATGGACACTGACTGTTGCATCTATGAAGCGGCTCGAAGCTTTCGAAATGTGGTGTTATAGGCGCATCTTACGTATATCCTGGGTTGACAGAGTTACTAATGTGGAGTCCTGCGTAGAATGGGGAAAGAATGTGAAATTCTCATGACCGTCAAAACTAAATAGTTGGAATATCTAGGACATGTAATGAGAAATCAAGAACGTTACGGCCTTTTCCAGCTGATTCTCCAAGGGAAAGTAAATGGTAAGAGAGGACCGGGAAGAAGACGCATTTCCTGGCTTCAAAATTTACGAAAGTGGTATAACACGACTACCACTGAACTGTTCCGCGCTGCAATAAATAAAGTAAAGATAGCCGTGATGATCGCCAACTTCCGGAACGGATAGGCACTTTAAGAAGAAGAAGACTGAGGCCAGTAAGTTACTTTTTAGAAGGTATTATTGAAGTGGAAATTAACAGCAGGTAGTTTAATTCGATAATTTTACTTCGAAATATTATTATTATTGTTGTTGGCTCTAACCTCACAAAATTTCAACTATAGAAAATCACTTCTTAGCATAACGCCTTGGATTAATTTTATCGAGTAAAATAGTATACAGTGAGACACCATATTGGGTACACAGTGAGACTGTCTCAGTCTGTACCAGTTTGTAGTTGGTATCTTAAATGTTGGTAATAATTTTTATAAAGAAAGCCAAGTTGTAAGTTTTTTTTTATGATGAAGATAATTAATTATGAACGTTACTATATTTGGTATTCATTTCAGACGGTAAGAAAACAGAAACCACGAAAAATTGCTACCTTTTCAAAAGAATCAATGAGTAAGGCGGTAAATTTAGTTATAAATGAGAACATGTCTTTGCAAAGAGCCTTTGAAGTATGTGCTGTAAAATTTCAAACCGTGCAAAAACATGTTGCCTAAAAACGCGTGACTGATGGAGAAATCTCCAGACCCCCTAATTATGACTGCAGATTGGTGTTTGACGAAGAACAAGAACAAAATTTGAAAGAGTATTTGGAAACCTGTAGCAAAATGGCGTATGGGCTAACGACTTTAGATGTTCGTAAACTAGCGTATGACGTTTTCTGTAGAAATAAACTGAAAACGCCAGAATCATGGAATTCAACAAAAATGACAGGTGAAGTTTGGCTACGAGGTTTTATGCAACGCTGCAAAACTTTAAGCATAAGACAACCAGAGGCTTGTAGCTTATCAAAACTGACTTTTAATAGACACCAATGTAGGAATTTTCTTCAAAAATCTCCGTAATATATTGAATAAAAACCATTCACTTTCCCAAGGAACGAGAACTTTTAATTTAGATGAAACCGGGCTCACCACTGTTCAGATCCCTAAAAAGATTATTGCAACAAAGGGTGTCAAGCAACTAAACCATTGTACGAGTGGTGAAAGAGGTGAGCTGGTTACATGTGTGCCATTGTTTCTGCTGCTGGAACTTCCCTGGCACCAGTCCTAGTATTTTTTAGGAATTTTTGAAGCCGCATATATTACAAGGTGCTCCACCCGATACATTAGGGTTGGCAGCACAAAGCTGTTGGATGAATTCCGAATTATTTGTCGAGGTAGTGGAACATATTTATCAAACAAACAAATAGTTTATTGAATAATCCTTCTCTATTAATTTATGATAATGCAGAGTGTCACATATCTGCAAAAATAGTTAACAGGGATAGAGAGGCTGGAGTTTTTTGTATTAATTTTTGCTCCACATTGCAGCAATAAAATGCAGCCTCTTGATCTAACAGTTTTTGGTCCATTTAAATCATATTATAACAGAGATGTGACAATTGGATGCTAAACAATCCGGGTATTCCTTTAACAATTTACAATATAGTATTCGTCTTGCGTTTTGGGATGCTTTACCTCAAGCAATATAGTTAAAGGCAATCTGCAAATCGCTGTCCTATTCGCACTGGATAAGCTTATAAAATCAAAAAATCTTACAAGAAGTTCAAAGATAAAAATCTATAAATCCATCGTCAGACATGTAATAACATACGGATGCGAAACGTGGACCATAACCAAGGGAAACGAAGAAAAGCTCAGACGCTTTAAACGAAAAATACTTAGAAGAATTTTCGGACCTCACCATGACTACAATCACTACAAACCAGTATAAGATCAGAACCAATATCGAATAAAAAGCACTCTACAATGTCACCGATATTGTCCAGCAAATTAAATCACAGCGAATAAGATGGGCAGGCCACGTGCAAAGACTGCATAACGAGAGACTTGTAAAACTGGTATGGGAGGGGATTCCCACAGGCAACAGACCACTCGAACGTCCCGAATGCGATGGAGAGGTAACATCCAAGCAGATCTCCGAAAAATGAACATTCCATTTGACCCTAGGTTGACGGAAGACTGAACAAATTGGAAAAAAGTTGTACAGTCAGTCAAGACCCACCAGGGTTGTAGCGCTACGTGATGATGATGAATATAGTTAATGGATTTAGAGAGGGGATTCATCCATTTAACTCTAATATATTTGGGGATGCTGATTTTCTTCCAGCAAGCGTAACAACAGACTATTAGACACCGATAAGAGGACAGATCTATCTAATGCACCAGGTCCAAGTCATGTTATTGTTGCTGTAATAAATTGTGTTAGCGGAGATTATGATGTCGAGACAAGTCGAAGTAACTGAAGTTGCTCAAGTAACTCCGCCAAAAGAAGGTATTTAAGAAGAAGTTTTTAAGCACTTAAATTATACGAGGGTTTCCTAAAGCAAGACCAAGGAAGACTGCCAGGGCAAAAAGAAATAAAAAAAAGCGCAGTGTTAACAGATACCCCTGAGAAATTACTTATTGAAAAAAAAAGGCAATGAACCAAAAAACTAAAACCTATATCTTCTTCTTAAAGTGCCTATCCGTATCGGATGTTGGCGATCATCACGGCTATCTTTACTTTGTTTATTGCTGCGTGGAACAGTTCAGTGGTAGTCGTGTTATACCACTTTCGTAAATTTTGAAGCCAGGAAATGCGTCTTCTTCCCGGTCCTCTCTTACCATTTACTTTCCCTTGGAGAATCAGCTGGAGAAGGCCGTAACGTTCTTGATTTCTCATTACATGTCCTAGATATTCCAACTTTTTAGTTTTGACGGTCATGAGAATTTCACATTCTTTCCCCATTCTACGCAGGACCTCCACATTAGTAACTCTGTCAACCCAGGATATACGTAAGATGCGCCTATAACACCACATTTCGAAAGCTTCGAGCCGATTCATAGATGCAACAGTCAGTGTCCATGCTTCCATTCCGTAGAGCAGAATTGTGAATATGTAGCAGTTCAATAGACGGCATTTTGTTTTTAATGATATGTCTCGACTGTTGAAAATAGTTCTCATTCTAACGAATGCTGCTTTTGCTTTTATTATTCGCTGTTTAATTTCTGTTGAGTGGTCCCATTGGCTATTTAAATTGGTGCCTAGATATGTATATTGCTCGACTCTTTCGATATTCTGTTGGTTGATTGTAAGTTGAGCGTTTAGTATTGGTTTTTTACTAATTGTCATAAATTTGGTTTTCTTTATGTTAAGAGCTAGTCCGTATCTGTTGCTGACTTCTGTTATGCGATTTGTTAATATCTGTAAGTCATTCAGATTATCGGCAAAAACTATAGTGTCATCTGCATATCTAATGTTATTCAACCATCCACCGTTTATTAGTATTCCATTCGCACAACCGTCTAAAGCTTCCTTAAATACCCATTCAGAATAAATGTTGAACAACAATGGAGACAAAATACAGCCCTGTCGTACTCCACGTTCTATTGCAAGTTTATCAGTTAACTGGTCTTCTATTTTGATTTTGGCCGTTTGATTGTAGTAAATGTTTCTGATAATTCTAAGATCTTTGTTGTCAATTCCAATTTCTTGCATTAGAGTCATTAATTTGTTATGTTTTACTCTGTCAAATGCCTTCTGGTAATCTGTAAAGCATACGTATATGTCACAATTCACATCCCTGCATCTCTGAAATAGCACCTGTACAGCAAAAAGGGCCTCCCGTGTTCCCAGAGCATCACGAAATCCGAATTGTGTTCTTGTTAGTTGTTCCTCACATTTTGTATATATTCTTTTGTGGATGACCTTTAGAAATGTTTTAAGTAAATGACTCATAAGGCTTATAATTCTATAGTCTTCGCACTTTCTCGCATTGGGTTTTTTGAAAGATTTATAAAAGTTGACACTAACCACTCTTGGGGAACCACGCCCGTATCATATATACTGTTAAATATATTTGTCAACCATTTTATGCCATCATAGTCCATAAGTTTTAAGAATTCTGAGTGAAAATTATCAGGGCCTACTGCTTTACCATCTTTGGTGCTTTTGATGGCATATTTTACTTCTTCGACTGTAAATGGTGGTCCAGATTCGCAATTGGTGTTTGTTGTAATACCAGTGTTACTTCGTTATCTTCAAAAGTTTTTTCCACGTATTTAATCCAAATATCTCTTTTATGCTCTATTTCCAGTACTATGTTTCCCTGATTATCTGTCAGGAATCCAGTGTTCTTGTGTTTATATAAGCCTGCCGCTTCTTTAATCTTTTTATGGAGGTTAAATGAAACATGTTTTTGTTGTAATGACTCTATCTCTGTACACTTCGAGCTAAACCAATTTTCTTTTGCTATTTTAATAGCCCTTTTTATTTCGTTATTTATGTTGTTGTAGTAATTCTTATTATCTTTAGCGTTTCTTCTGTCTTCCATCATACATAGAAATCTCCTCCGTCATCCATTCCTTTTTATTTGTTTTTTCAGGTTTTAAGTATTTCTCTGTTATTTCTTGACTTACTTTGTGCAAATTTTCTAGTTCTACATCTGTATTATCTGTTTCTGTACGGGCCCATGGTTTTTCTGTACGAGCCCACGTTTTTTCTTTTAGGCGTTTTTGTACCTTTTCCTTTACTGTTATATTTTTTAGTTGGTTAATATCGTACTTCATAATTTTTGGTCTTTGAACTTTCTTTAAACTAAGTTTCATTTTGGCGATAAGTGGATTGTGGTCCGAATTTATGTCGGATCCCGGGTACGCTTTAACAGATGTTATAGAGTTTCTAAATCGTTTGTTAATAAGAATATAGTATATTTGATTTCGTACTGTGTGATCTGGAGGATTCCATCATATCCTGGAGATTTCCACGTATATAGTCGTCTTGGAGGAAGATCATAAAAGGTGTTTGTCACTACGAGCTGTTCTTCAGTTGCAAATTCAATCAAACGGTCTCCGCGTTCATTACGTTCCCCTAGACCAAAGGATCCCACTAAATTTCCACTTTGTCCTTTGCCAACTTTGGCATTAAAGTCTCCCATTATTAGTATAATTTCGTTTTTCCGAATCCTTTTGACAATATTAGTAAGGTCATTGTAAAATTCCTCTATGATTTCTTCTGGGGCGTCCGCTGTAGGAGCGTATACTTGAATAATGTTTGTTTTTATGGGAGTTGTGTTTAACTGAACTAAGAGCATCCTTTCTGATACAGGTACAAAGTGACTGACACAGTTGGCGATTTTATTATTCATAATTAGGCCCACTCCATTTATATGTTCGTTCTTAAGATTTCCTGAGTAAAATATTTTGTGATTTTTGATAACTCGGTATCCCGTATCTGTCCAGCGCATTTCGCTTATTCCCATAGGGAAAACCTATATGAATGAATTAAAATCGTGACAAAAGGGAAAAACGTGAAGGTACCATTGAAAAGCAGAAATATTTCAGAAGAATGTGATACAAGTCAAAGTAAAGATGAAGTAGAATATAAAGAGGATTCCTCAGACATGGAAATGGATGATGAAAATTTTGTGTTGGATCAAAATTCGAATTTTCCAATAACAGAAGGATAATTTGTGTTCATACGGTTCCCTGGTAGAATAAACTATGTTCGAAAACTTAAAGGTAACAATATAGCTGTATTACCTCGTATTATTGCATATTTTTAAATTTTTCCTTAAATTACAGAAGTAAAAAAGCAGGATGAAGAGTTCAAAATGTCGTTTTTGAAAAAAAAAAAAACAATAATATAGACAATGCTTTTGTCGTCTTTCCTAACGTAAAAGATGTCGCTTTTATAAGAAATCCAGATGTGGTATTTGTGCTTCCAGATCCATTGCCAGCCGCCAGCAAGCGACAATGCAACATTTTTAAATTTGGTAAAAAATTTTCGGCACTCGATGTTCGATAAGGAAACTGAAATACCCATGTCTCACTGTGCCTCGTATGAGGTACACAGTGATACAGTTTTCATGAAAAAAATAAACGCTTGTTCACAATTTGTGTTAAGTTTTTTTTTTCAGTTTTAATCTATTGTGTTGTTGGCGTAAATAGGCATCTAAACCGTAATTAAAGAATTATATTTAATTTTTGAAATTTCCGAGTTCTATTTGCTGAAAAAATATGATTTTTGTCTTACTGTGGACCACCCTTCCCTATGAAAATTATATTTATCAAAATTTAAGAAGTATGCCTAGATAAAGTAAGAAAATAACCATCGAGTAGACTCTAACTCGATATAAGTAAAGTGGAGTTAAGGTTTTGCGATCACCACCTAGTCACCACTAGACCACTTTTATTGCTAGTATCTTCCGTCATATTGACTTTACGACGGTAGTCAAATTATCAAACTCACAAAGAATAAATTACAATCAAATATAAATTGTATAAAAAAATGCGACAAATAATAAATACATCTAACGCATAACTGACCACTTAATTTTGGATAAGCTCAGCTTAAGTCGCACTTTAATATTAAATCTCTATACATTCCTGCCCCTGTCGACACGGTAATCGGTACAGAAAATTCACAACAATTTACAACAGTGTATTTTGCATCATAACCTCTTGTCAAATAACTTGAGTTTCTGTTGAAGTACGAAAAGAGTTCATGCGTATTTGAGACGTGACAACACTGTGTTGTTTCCGTGATGGTTGGTATGCCAATCCGTAGGAATTGTTGTTCCTTCGACTTGGGCAGAACAGTCCAACGATAGCAAGGTACATTCTGTGGGTGCTGTCCTAAAAGAAAAAATATAGATTATGTAATTTATGTATAGGTATATTTATGTATATATATAGAAACTTGGTAGTCTCCATAAAAATTGGCCCACATGTGTTACTGTTTATCTGCTGATGGACCAATTCATTGACGAAGATTCCCGAGCCATGAATTTCTTATTATATATATCCCATATTTTTCTTTTTAAATACAAAGTTTTATGCTGTCGGTGTATTAATTTTTATTTATAGTCAAATGCATAGCAGATTGTCACGAAATTGGAGAGACACAAAATAGTTGGAAGAGTCCATTTACTCGACGAGGCGAGTCCATACTACATGTAAATATTTCATTTTTTAAATAATATGCGCCTCTGTATGGAAAACGACTTAATATCCAAAGCTCTTTTATTCAGGGTCATACAGGGTCATTAACACTACAATTTAAAAATAATGTGAATCATACAGGGTGCTCCAAAAAATAGTGGTATATCAAAGGTATATTTTTCCTTACAAAACACCCTATATTTGATGAACATCAACAACAATAGGTAACAGAAAAGAAGGGCAACATATTGGTCCTTATGGATTAGGAGAGAGAAATCAACGAGGGGAAACAATGAGTCTCTTTGCAGCTGAACATAACTTAATCGGGCTAAACACATTTTAAAAACTACCACTGTATACGTGGAAATCACCTAGAGACAACGGAGAAGACGGTATTATAAGAAACCAAATAGACTATCTTGTTAACAAAAGATATCGAAATAGTTTCAACAGTGTTAAAACCTACCCAGGCGTTGTTATTCAATCTGACCACAATTATTTGGTGGGCGTGTAGAGAAACAAGTTAAAGAAAACACAAGGAAAAACTGTAAAAAACATGAGAAAACTTAAATGTCGTGAAGCAAAAGAAATAGTCAGCAAAACAATAAATAGAAAATTCAAAGAAATCGATAATACAACGAAAAGCACAGAAGAGAAGATAGAATCCCTTAATAAAACGATAGACGACATTAAAGACAATTTTATGAAGAACGAAGAAGGTAAGAATAAGACATGGATGACAACAGAGATTCTGCAGCTAATGGAAGAAAGAAAGAGAAACAAAAACAACTCTGAGATAGCGCGTAAACATATTCCCTCACACAACACAGAGTTTAAGACCGCCGCTATGGAACAATTAATAAGAAATGCATTTGGTGAAAAACTGGAAAAACTATTGTAAACTTCTGGAAAAACTTGCTATTAAGGAAGGGCAAAAATTTTGGGTTATTGATGGGTTGATGGACGATATTGATCCTGTGGTAATAAATGTGACGGTTGACAGTGACAGTAATGAAAGTGATAGCGATAATAGAGAAGATGATGATGATGTTAACCCTGCTGTCCTGTTCGGGTCTATTTGACCAAAAAAAAAAAATTATTTCTTATTTTACAAATTATTACGCGGCGTAACGTTTTGGTATTCCGTGACTTTATTACCCAATCTGAGGTCTTCCAATTGCATATGAGATAAAACTTCAACTTCCTGATTTTTTTGATAAAAATTAAATTGTTACCTATGCTACGTTCGGGTCAATATGACCCACGTATTTAAACCGTTAAAAATTTCCTGTGTACGTATGTTTAGTTGGCAGTGTTTTATATTTTCTAACAGTGTTTGTCAGTCATGTAAGTTTATAAATAAAAACAAGTTTCTGCAAGCTAGAACTTGTAAAAAAATTAAAGTGTAGCTGGACGACGTCAGGTAGAAGGGCAAGTCATGTAGAAGGAAGTGGGGGTGATAGACAAGTGGTAGGACACTGATGATATGTCAAGCGCATTCATGCCATTCATATACATTCCAGTCTATTTTTGCATGTTGATAATATCGCATCAAAGAACGCTAACCGAAAATGAGCTGCGCGAGCTCGCGAACGTGTTAGACAGTGATGAATACATATCAGAAACAGAAAACCATACAAGTAGTGAGAGTGAAGAAGAAAGTAGTGATGATCTGTTATTCCATTATACGTACCACATCCTGTAGAACCTTCTGTAACAGTTCCTTCGAAAGATGGTAATATTCAGTGGTCGCTTGATCCTCCTTATCAACACGGTCGTTTTTCTACGGCCAATGTTATAAATAATGCTCCAGGAGTTACACGTTCCGAATTTTCGATATCAAAAATTCATTTGACGTACTCTTTTATGACATAGTTGCAAACCAAATTATTAATATGACAAACATGGAAGGCCAGCGTGTTTTTGGAACCAACTGGAAAGACTTTAATAAAATTGGTTTTCAAGCATACATTGGTCTTTTATTGTTAGTTGGAGTTTTTAAGTCCCATGGTGAATCAACTAAAAGTTTGTGGAATGAAGAAACTGGTCGTAGTATATTTCGAGCCACAATGTCCCTTGAAGTGTTAACAAAAATTTCGCAAGTGATACGTTTTGATAACAAGACTACTAGACAGGATAGGAGACGATTAGATAAAATTGCTACAATACGTGAAATTTGGGGGAAAATGGGTGGAAAATCTACCAAAATTTTTTAACCCTGATAAAAATGTTACTATCGACGAGCAATTAGTAGCCTTTAGAGGTCGTTGTCCCTTCAAACAGTACATTCCAAGCAAGCCAGCGAAATATGGCATAAAAATTTGGCCTTTATGTGACACCAAAAGTTCTTATGCTCTAAAATTGCAGATCTATACAGGAAAAGAAGCAGGTGCCGCGCCAGAACGAAATCAGGGAATGCATGTGGTGTGCGACTTGACTA
The DNA here is from genome assembly GCF_040954645.1 of Diabrotica undecimpunctata. NCBI lineage: Eukaryota > Metazoa > Arthropoda > Insecta > Coleoptera > Chrysomelidae > Diabrotica > Diabrotica undecimpunctata. The sequence goes on along the minus strand of NW_027312435.1, from coordinate 17,091 downwards.
ATGATTTGAAAGGCCACAATATTACTTGCGATAACTTTATTACATTGTACAATTTTAGGCCAACTTCTTCTAAAAAGAAAAAATACAATGCTGGGGACTATAAGAAAAAATAAACCAGAGCTTCCAGCACAAATTGCGAATAAAGAAGTTCATAGTTCGTATTTTTACTTCACGCAAGATACCACTATTGTTAACTATATTCCTAAAAAGAATAAAAATGTTGTTCTTATGAGTACTTTGCATCATGAAAAGGCTATTAGTGACAGAAATGACAAAAAGCCCCAAATTATTTTAGATTATAATTCCAGTAAGGGAGCAGTGGATACTCTAGATCAGCTTGTTGGTAACATATACATGTAAGAGAAAGACAAATCGCTGGCCCATGATTGTTTTTTATAATATGCTGGACATTTCTGCCTACAACGCGTTCGTTTTATGGACATCAATAAAATCCCCAATGGAACACCAATAAACTTACAAAACGGCGAATTTTTCTTGAGGAATTGGGAAAAACGCTGGTGAAACCACTTATTCTTTCCAGGAAAAATTTACCAAGAACCAAAGACTCACAAGAACTGGTAAAAAGGACACGAGCAAAAGTGAGTAGAGAAGATGGAAATTCTAGTTCATGTGAACCGTCTATGAACAATCCAACTCCACCTGCTAAACGATCACGCTGTAAATTTTGTTCTAAAAACGATAATAAGACTAATATTTTATGTTGTATATGTCATAAACATATTTGTAAAACCCATTCTTTTTATTACTGTCCCAGTTGTAAACTGAATTAAATTTTGTAGATATTTGTTATTAGGCTTTTCTGGTTAATGGAAAAAAAATACCTTCTGTTTTTGTTAATAATGTTTAATTTACATTAACAACATCATTTTTGTTTCTTCTTCTTCTTCAAGTGCCATCTCCGCGGCGGAGGTCGGCAATCATCATAGCTATTCGGACTTTTGAGACGGCTGCTCTGAAAAGTTCATTCGATGTACATCCGTACCACTCTCTCAGGTTGCGCAGCCATGACATTCTACGCCTCCCTATGCTTCTCTTTCCTTGGATCTTTCCCTGCATAATCAGTTGGAGCAAGGTGTATTTCTCTCCACGTGTAATATGTCCGATATATTTTTGTTTAATTAACCATAATTTTTTGTAGTAAAGTTTTGTTTAGCACTATTAGCTTATTTTATTTCGATTAAGGAGCGTAAACCATAGTTGGGTCATATTGACCCGAACAGTACATTTGTGTAGTTGAATCGAACGGGACAGCAGGGTTAATATACAGTGAGTAAATTATGTGATAATGTGCAAATCGGCGGACACAAAGTGCCAAATCAGAAAAAAGTCTGTAGATTCCAGTCTGGCAAAAGTGAAAATTAGGAAATAGGTAGTGCGAAAAATTTCATATAAAATTTCATATAACATAAGAAGAATAAGAGGATAAAATATAACTTTGATACGCTGAAATTTATTGGAATACCGTGTATATTTCAAAATTATTTTAAAATATAGCTGTTATCAACTTACAAACTAATAATTTATATTTTTTTTACTTTTTCGCTATAATCTTTCGTTCTGTTGGTGGTTATTCACCCTGTCTACAAGGAAAATTTTTTATGTATGTAATTGTTGTTATTACTTACATGAAAATAAAATTAAAGCTGCACTGGTTTTTTTTAGTTACATCTTATCTAAAGCGGTAATAAATGTAATGTTAAACAATAGTAAAATTTAACTATTTTTATTAGACCTATAATAATTACATACCTATATCTGTCAATTAAAGAAACAAGTATTTATAATGCATTATTTTGTATTCAATTATACATATCCTTTTTTTAGTGAAATTAATTAACTACAACTACACAGTGCTGAATACGGCTCTGATTAGGATGAATCATATATCAACAATCTAATAGCAAAACCGGCTTGAGAGTTTTGGGAACACTGATCTCCATAAGCCCAATGTTATTTTCTTCACTTGAAACAAAGTATAGTAGGTTTATTAGATAAAAACCCGAACTGACTTTGTGATAAAATGTTGTTTTCAACGATAAAGGACATAAGTCGGGCTTTTATAAGTCTCTAATAATTTTGGATAGGACCAGTAGTAAGGCAATAGGTCTATAGTTGCAGACATTCGATTTTTCACCACCCTTATGAAGAGAAATAATAATGGCTATCTTTAGGCACTCTGTAAATATACCTATTTCAAAAGAATCATTAATTAGTGAGAGCAGGACTTTCAACATATTTTTTTGGGAGATTTAAGAAAATTTTAATAGATATTTCATCAGTACTACGAGGAAGGGAATGGATTTGCTTTCTGGTACTACTGATTGTTTGGATCAGTTCAGATTTATGAACTGGTCTTATAAAGAATGAATTCGAGACCTTTTTTGAATTGGGGAGATAGCAAATAGGATCTTGTTGCTGATAAAATAGTTGATGTTATATTTTTACTCATATTAACGAAGTATTCATTTAGATTTTCAGGGTTTGGAAGAGAAAATCTGTGAGCTGTGTTAGTTTTTATTTCAAAGATCCTTTATTATGAACCAAGTTTCACTTGCAACATTTTTTTAGCTTCCCAGACTTTGACAAAGATTTTGATAGTACATCTTTTTATCTGTTTTAACAAGTTTTTATATAGATTCCTCTGTACTTGGAGATATATTCAGTAACAAATACGTTGGTAGTAAATTTCTTGATGTACAGAAGTGAACGCATATTCTTGGCTGATATGTGGATGCTTTTGGTAATCCAGGGTTTGTGATGTTTTGACTTAATTGCAATTAAAGTTAATGCCTTATTGAAAATAAAGGCAGGCCTAGGCAAAAAATCACTGAATTTTTAGTCCACGTCTACAGAGGGAAAGTACCACCCAGAAGTAGGAAAAAATCCTACCCAATCGTTGGGGTTTCGAGGATGGTTCGTTAAGAGTTTTAAACTTGGTATATATTGATTCATAATCAGATAGTCTTGCATTATTGATTGTAAAGCGTACATCAAGGATTGAGAACTGATTTTTAAAGACTTTTGGTCGTTGAAGGGAAAGATTTCAATTGGGGGTAACACTAGAGGAGCTATAAATTCCTGAAACAACTCATAAAGGGATATAAATAACGCACTACTCTTTTTAGAAATAGTGAAGAACAAATTATTAGTGATGTTGCAGCAATAAAGCAGGTTGAAAAAACTATTTTCAGAGTCTGCTAACAGAGCAAATACAAACAAATACGGCCCATACAGTAGCGGATTTAGAGATAACAGATCAGAACCAGAGTAATGAATTAACGTACCCACACACAAGAGAGATGAATAAATACCTATAGATGGAAAAATACCTATTGATGGACCAGAAGAAATGGAAGCAAATAGTACAATTAGCCAAGACCCATGATCGATTGTAAAGAGCTAAAGAGTAAGTAAGTAAACGAGGACATCCAGGTCGGCCATTTAAAAAATATATGATACAGAAAAAGTACCGTGTATCATACCATCATTGACTTATACTTGACATATTATTAATGAACATATTTAATTTAAAGAGCACTAAAATGTATACTTACTTTAATCTCCTTTATCCTGATTGTATAAATAATGGGGTTGGCAAACATCTTCATAATATGAGTGTATTTTCCATTAAACGAACTGACATTACTTCATATTTGTATTCAGTATTAAGTTTTTCTAGAGTGGACCCATTATAGGACAATCTTCACAGGTGAGAATATAAAATAAAAGTGCGGGTACCCAACCAACGAAACAGGAACCTACGAATAAAATTATTATTTGTAAATTAATTTTTTTGTTTACTTTATTATTTGAAAATCTAATTTTTTATACTCCATTTGCAATTATTGATTTTTTTTACACAGCATAGTTTTTACTCGAAATAATAAGCTAAATCATTTTTATTAGGTATTTTAGATGATTTGTTAATTTTACCCCACTGATGACTTGTTGTTTGACTACTAATCCTTCTTAGTACTACAGGAACTGCAGGTTCAGAGATTGCACCTGTGGTTGGGCCACTTTCTCTTGATAGGATAATATAGTGCTAAGCTAATATTTTGTTGACTACAATAAATTTAACCACCTCTGCATTGAATATGAATTTGAATTCTCTATTACTTTCAGTAAGAAGCTTAATACTTTTCTCATTATTGTGTACAGTCCCCCTAAGTCTATTATTCAGTTATTTTTTCAAAGATTGGAATCCTTGCCTTAAAAAATTCCACAAAATGCTTTTATTATCTTGACAGGTGACTTTAATATTGATTATCTGGATTCCTCACACAGCCATGTTATTACCATTACAAATTTATTTAATAGTTTTAATATAAGAATGCTGGTTACCGATCCAACCAGAAATAACAGCATATTGGATTACATTTGTACTAATCTACATCCAGATCTGGCTGTGTGCAGAGAGATTCTCTATTTCTCATCAGATCATGATCCCATTCTATGTGAATATTCCCTTAAGAATCCATCTTCTACAGCCAGATGGGGTAGGATTTTCAGCAAAAGTAATTTTGACAGGAATATCAAATTATGTTATCAGGAAGATTGGAATAATATTTTTTGCTCTTCTGATTTGCTTCATCAATTTCATCACACTCTCATGAAGATTTTCAATTTAGCATTTCAAAAAAGAATTCTTAAATCGAAAAGTAAGAATACTTGGGTTACTAAAGGAATTAGAATTTCCTGCAAAAACTTAAGATCGTTAAATGCGCCGCCGTTAAGCCGTTTAGACGTTACAAGATTAGTGTCCTTTTGGCAATGCCGCCATCTTTGTTTTTGTGTTAACGTATTCGTTACCCCTCCCCTTTTTATACGAAAAGAAGAAAAATTGACGCGATTTTCACGTTTGAACGATGACAGTTGACATGACAGTTGCCAGATGACAGTTGACAGATGACAGCTGTCATCCGTCATCTTGTGACGTCACGACATTGGCACCAGTGACGTCAGAGTCTGTCTGGCGTCTCAATAAACATATAATATGCAAAGATGAATTTTGAATATATTTTTATAAATTTAGGTCCATATATAGGAAGGTTACTAAATTAGCCAAATGTATATCTTTTAAAAATCTAGAATGGCAAATGCCAATAATAAACAAAATGAATCTTGGTGTATAGGTAATAATCTTAGAGCTAAAGTTCCCCAAACTACTGATATAGTCTTATACCCTAGTGAGCTGAATAAATATTACTGCTCGGTAGGTCCAGAACTCGCTGGAAAAATCAATTCTTCTTCTGAGCCAATGTATTTTTTAAATATCACAAATTCCTTTTATTTTCTTTCCACTAACTCGGCTGAAATAAAAAATATACAAGGCATTAAAAATTCTATGACTCCAGACTGGGATGATATCCCATCTAAAGTTTTATACTTTCTTCCTGATAATGTTTTGAGAATTTTAGCGAAGGCAATTAACACATCTTTTTAGCGATTTAGCGATAAAGGGGTCACTTTAGCGATTTTTTAAAATATGCTAAGGTTATTCCTCTGTATAAAGGTGGTGACCACGATTTACCTGCTAATGATCGTCCTATCTCTTTGTTATCGTCGCTTTCAAGGGTTGTAGAAAAATTGTTAAAAATCCGAATGATGACTTTCTTACAAAAACACAATTTAGTTTCTTCCTTCAAATTCGGTTTCCAGTCATTAAAAAGTACATATGATGCCATCTTCGAATTCATGGAAACACTATGGACTTAAATAACGATTATGTTGCTGCCGCAGTTTTCTGTGATCTATCTTAAGCCTTTGACTGTGTCAATCACAAAATATATCTTAATAAACTAGAAATATGGTTTTAGAGGCACTGCCACAAAGCGGTTGAGTTCGTACTTAGAAGGCAGATGCCAGTCTGTATTAATCAATGAGCGCTACTCTAGTAATATCTTTATTAATTGTGGAGTATCTCACGGCTCTGTCTTGGGTCCTATCTTGTTCTTGATACATTTTAACAACATAACTAACCTCGACATTAATGGCCGGTTTACTATATTTGCAGATGACATCACAATTTTATGGCAAATCAAGGACTCTAAGGTACTGAATAAAAAAAATCTTGTGAGTGGTGCAAAGCTAATGATTTAACATTTAATTTTTCAAAAAACCAAATTAATTTCTTCTAACAATGATCTAAACAACATTACTCTGGGCAATGAAAGCATTTATTTTCTCTTCATCATTTCAGCAGACTTTTTATGCTCCAAAAGAGAGCACTCAGGTATTTATGCAAGGTCAAATTTGATACATCATGCAGGCCTCTGTTACGGAAACATGGTATCTAGACACTTTCTTGCATGTATATCCTTGAATTAGCGTGCTTCATTTTTAAAAAACATAGAGAGAATATTCGGACAGATTCCTCTTATAACACTCGTTTAAATTATGGGATCCCCATAAGAGCCCTCTTCTACTTTAATTAAAAATCATTTATTTACAATGGTCAGAAATTTTTTAATCACCTACCACTCGATATAAGATCCTCAAGCAATATTTTTGTACTCCAAAGAGTAATTAAGAAGTTTTTATTATCTAAATATTACTATAGTATAGAGGAATTTTTTGAGTACAGTTGCCCTTGTCCTCCGGAGGCGTGTCAGCCGAAGCTGACAGCCGTGCCGGACGCATCAAGGAATTTGGATATCGGTCAAAATACTTGGAAATTCCAAGTTTGGCCAAATCCAAATTTCTAATTGATTCGATGCAGGGAAATTCCACTTTCGCTACGTAAAACAAAGGATTTGTTTTACATAAAAGCAGGTAGATTTTCTCTCATCGATCAGTCGAGCTTGCCTCTTCTACTGTAGACCTAGTCGGTGCTATTATTGTTCCAACTAAGTTATTGTTTTATTTCTGATTTTCTATATACCATTTTTATTTTAGCATTATTGTATATTCAGACCTTTTCAGGTTAGAATATTACATTGATCTATATTTGTTCTTGTACTGATTGTTTGATATTTTATTTGAATATTTTTGATTGTTTATTTTTCTTGTATTTTGTGTCTAAGTTGTCTTCCGTAAGTTAAGAACACTTAGAAATATTTATCTTGCTTTTCTATTTTATATTTTGATTTGTACTTTGTCTAAGTAGTTCTTTCCGGTAAGTCAAAGAACTCTTAGAAATATTTCTCTGAATATTTGACTTGTTATTTTAATTGTTTGTCTAAGCCGTTCTTTTCCGGTAAGTCAAAAGAACACTTAGAATAATTTTCATAATCATTGTTGCATTATTATTTCCGATATTTTATCTAAGCTATTTTCTTCCTTAAGTTAAGAAAATACTTAATACATTTGTCTCTTTCATTTTCTATTTTATGCTAAGTTGTTTCTTCCGTAAGTCAAGAAACACTTAGCAATATTTCCACATCTTCTCTATATTGATTTTTCTTATTCTCTATATAAGTCGTTCTTCCGTAAGTCAAGAAACACTTATTTGTGCATTTATTTTACTATATTTGATTCTCTTGTTTATTTTCTGTTCTAAGTTGTTTCTTCCGTAAGTAAAGAAACTCTTAGACATATTTCTATAATCTGTTTCATTTTTGCATTTCTCGTTTTATATTTGAGTATTTTATTTTTCCACTCGTAAGTCGTTTCTTCCGTAAGTCAAGAAACACTTAAAATATTTCCATATTTTACTCTCACATTTACATATTTCATTTATCTATATTTCTGTCCTAAGTTGTTTCTTCCGTAAGTCAAGAAACACTTAGAAACATTTTTTTCTTTTTTTGCATTATATTTTTATACCATTTAATTTACTTGTTTACTAAGTTATTCCTTTCGTAAGTCAAGGAATACTTAGATCATTTTTACCTATCTGTTTTTCATTTTTGCTCTGTTACTTTGTAACTGTTCCTTGGAACCGTTACCTATAACAGATATTTGTCACTGGAACTGTTATTTATAACAGCGGTGGTATTTAACCTTTCTACCAGCGACAAACCAAAGATGGTGAATACCCGATCCAATTCCGGGGATAGGAAGAAGCCCGAAGAGCCGGCGATGGGTCCTACAGGCCCAAATGCCCCCTCACGGCAACACCCTAATTGATATATATTTTTTGTTTTTTTTTAATTATGGAAATTTTATAATTAGTGTTTTAATGTATCTTGTGTCTTGTTTGTACTATACCATGTTGTGTTTTATAAATGTAAACTCATTTTAAAAACAATAAATTTCTCTCTCTCTCTCTCTCTCTACTATTCATAGAATTATGTTTGAACGCCTCTTTGGCCGTTATCTCTTTAGAAAACGACATCTCATGATATACCGGGTAATATATTTGTGATGTACCGGTTCTGTGATTTACCGTGATAATAATGTCCACTTATATTCCCGTTCGGTATAAATGTGTTTTATTGGAAATATGAACTAAAAGCCGACCCTGGCGGTCTAATGTTGTTTTGACAAAAAACCTGATAAGTGCTGTTTTATTTGCTGGTGAAATATTGTGCTTCTGGTCGTTATTGTTGTCACTTTCACGTTAGATTGTGCTATGGTCTGTTTTTTAACCAGGAGGAGTAATTCAAATTTTCCGCGCTGTAATGCTTGTTTGTAATTGGTCCAACCGCAGGCAAGTTTACTCCACTAAATTATGACATGTTGACACTAATGACATTTGTGAAATTTTAAAATTCAATATTTAAGTATATCGACGATTTTTTTGGATTTTCTGCGTTATTCCTTACATTTTTAGATATTTCGTTTGTATTTATATAAAAAACAGTTCTTTTCAGAACTATTTCGCGACATATTAGTGTTATTAAGATAACAATGTGGATTCGATGCCAAGTACTAGTGGTATTTATTCCTCTACACCTAAAAAAATGTCGGGTAGATTTGGGTCATATATCTTCAAATGAGAAACAAAACATGATTTGCTTATACATTATAAACATGTATAAATAAACAAATCAAAATTGATAATTCTGGAATGAAAATAACAGCCACGCTAGCAAAAATAAAACAGGCAACAGGTTAGTTTTGCAGAATAGTTATTGTTAAAATCAAGATTTACTATATATCGCTTTCGTATACGTTCTTTTTACGATTTTCTTCTTTAATGTGATAAATAAACTCTAAAAATTCTTCAACTTTTTCATAACAGTCCAACATTTTTTTATTGTAATTAGAAATACTAAATAATATATATTGGAAGTGAATTCAAAAAATTATTATTCAACCCAAAAAAGAAGATGTATTGGTGACTTTTCTAGTAACTTTCTTGGGTGTGAATCTGTCTTTTTAGTTTACTCCTCCTGGTTAAAAAACAAAGTATAGTATAAAATCTCTTATTATTTTTACTCTTAAAATGAATACATTGTCAGGATCGATCCACAGTGTGGACACCTGTTCAATATATGGTCCGGACTTATCGGTTTATCTTATATTTTCTGTTTGTATCTTTCCGCTAAATATTTACACTTTTTTAATACTATTTTTGTTTTATTTTCATATTTGATCCAGGTGGTAATTAACGCTTTGAGCTTCAATATCTTTGATTAATCAATATGTAGTCTGATTAGAAATGTGGTGCTACAGGAGAATCCATAGAATATCGTGGACTGAAAAAGTAACTTATATAGAGGTGTTACAAAGAATGAAGAAAGAATGTGAAGTCATAAAAACTGTTAAAATTAGAAAGATTCAATATCTGGGTCATATAGAACAGGCGGGTTTTAGAAAAGGCTATGGAACAAACGATCACCTACTGGTAATAAAAAATCTTATAGAAAAATGCACTGAATATAATAAACCACTAGCTTTAATATTTGTCGACTATGAAAAGGCATTCGACACCGTAAATCAACAAAAAATGTTGGAAGCCTTGACAGAATGCCGAATTGACTATCGGTATATAAATATAATTAAACATATATACCAAAACACAACAGCCAGTGTTAAAGTGGGTGATCGTCAACCCAGAAATTCCCGATACAACGTGGAGTACGCCAGGGGGACACCATATCGCCGAAACTGTTCACTACGCTTTTGGAATATATATGTAAAAGGGCAAAACTGACCGACAAGGGCATAAACATAAACGGAGAAAAGCTTAGCCATCTAAGGTTTGCAGATGATATTGTACTAATAGCTGATAGGATAGATGAGGGCCAAAGAACTTTTAAATCAGCTCTACCTTTCCTCGCTAGAAGGGGGATTGAAAATAAATATATCTAAAACCCAGATAATGACAAATCTTGTAGTCAGCGAAGATATATGCGTAGGAACAAGATCCATAGACCAGGTAAGGGCCTATAAATACCTAGGTCATGAGATTCGCATAGGGAAAAGATAACCAAACCGTTGAGCTTATCCGTCGTATAAGACTGACTTGGGCAGCCTTCGGCAAGCTGAACCATATTTCAAATCGTCTGATATACCAATATGCCTTAAAAGAAAAACGTTTAATCAGTGTGTTTTGCCAGTGTTAACTTACGGTGCCGAAACGTTGACCATGACAAGGAGAACAGTTCAAAAGATCCGTGTGTGTCAAAGGGCGATGGAGCGTGCTATGTTGGGCGTTTCACTACGAGACAAGATCCCAAATCGCCAGTTACGACAAAGAACAGGAGTGGCTGATGCAGTAGAGAGAGTAGCAACACTAAAATGGAACTGGGCAGGTCACGTGGCTCGAATGACAGACAATAGATGGACAAAGCGGATACTGGAATGGAGACCAAGAGATGATGCCTACCGAAGTAGAGGTCGTCCACCAACACGTTGGACTGACGATCTAAAACTTTGTCATAGGAATTGGATGCAAGAGGCACAAGATCGAAATAGATGGAAAATTATGAGGGAGATCTATGTCCAGCAGTGGATAAGCGAGATTGAATGATGATGATAGTGAGGGGTGAGAAGTACGTATTACTTAGATTAATTATGCAAGGAAAGATACAAGGGAAGAGAAACCTAGGACGACGCAAAATATCCTGGCTAAGAAATTTGAGAGAGTGGTTTGGTTGCAGCTCATTAGAATTATTCAGAAGCGCGGCCAATAAAATTAAAATAGCGATGATGATTTCCAACCTCCGATAGGAGAAGGAACCTGAAGAAGAAGTCTAATTAGTCAAAAATTGATACAAAAACTTAATTAGAGCAGTAAAAGAATACCCCGGAGTAGATGTCAACTCAGACCATAATCCGCTGATAGCTAGAATGCACGTGAAACTCAAAAAGATTGTAACACCTAAACATAAACCAACGTTTGATTATACAAAATTAAGAAAAAGAGAAATACATTAAAAAGTGATCCAACAAGTCAACTCAAATCTAACAGAAGTAGGAGAAGAAATCTTAACATTAGAAGATGTCAATAAAAAGTAGAGCAATATTCAGAAGGCATTATTAAAGGCTGTAGAAGAAAATTTTAAGTCTGAAAAGACAAATAAAATATAGAAGTGGATGACTTCAGAAATTCTAGAATTAATGGAAGAGGAGAGACAAGCCAAAGGGAGAAATGATCCAAAACATCAAGAACTACAAAGTAGAATTAAAGTGAAATAAAAAAGGCCAAAGAAAAGTGGTTAACCGATCAGTGCATAGAAATAAAAGAGTATGACAGAAAATACGACAGCTTTAATATGCATAAAAAAATAAAATAACTGACAAATACCAAAAAGCGAGCACACTATGGGATACTCAAAGATGATAATGGTAAACTCATTGCAGACACTAAAGATAAACATAGAATGACGCAAGAAGAACTACAGGAACAAACAGGACCGAAAATAAGAATGTCCGAATTAAAACAGGCAATTAGAAATGCAAAGACCGCAAAATCAGTAGGCCCATATCAGATACCCACTGAGCTAAATAAATGCATTGCTAAATAAATGCATTGCTAATTAAATGCATTGACGAAAAAACACTGCAAATACTTTTAGACCTGTTCGACAAAGTATATACAACAGAAGTAATACCCCAAGATTGATTGCTGTCCACGTTTGTAACACTACCAAAGGCAGTACGTGCGACATAATGCTCCCAGTACAGAACAATTTCCTTAATAAGCCACACACTTAGGATATTTCTTAAAATAATACATGGAAGACTATACAAAAAAATAGAAGAAGATATAGATGACACCTGGTTTGGTGTTCTCGTGTTGGTGGTGGAAGTTCTCGCCCAAAGACGACTAGATATGAACCAGGATCTCTATGTCTGCTTTATAGATTATGAAAAAGCTTTTGATAGAGTACAATATCAGAAACTTGTAAAACTGTTAAAAGAAAATAATGTGTATAGTCGAGATATACGAGTTATTGTCAATCTGTACTGGAATCAAAAAGCAAAGGTTAGAATCGAAAATGTCGATACAGAAATTATAGAAATCAAAAGAGGTGTTAGATAGGGTTGCATGCTGTCCCCATTGTTATTAAATCTGTACAGCAAAGCTATTTTTAAGAAAGCAATATCAGAGGAACAACAGGGTATACCAATAAACGGAAAAATCTTGAACAACATGATTCCCAGACGACACCGCTGTTTTTGCAGACAGTCTAGAAGTACTGCAATGCTTAGTAAATAGATTAAATCAAGTCAGTATGAAATATAGACTACAAATGAAAGTTAAGAAAACCAAGTGCATGATTATTTCTAAGCAACATACAGTAGGAAGGCTAGATATCGAGGGAAAACAATCAGAGAGAGTATATAACTACAAATATCTGGGAACCTGGGTAAATGAAAACAATGATCAAGGTAGAGAAATAAGGGCACGCATGGAAATTGTAAGACAAGAGCCTTAAGATGCTATGTGTTCTCGACTTTGTTGTATGTTTTGGAAAGCTGGACACTAAAAGTGGATAAGATATTTAAGATATGGTGCTATAGAAGGATTTTGAAAATACCATCGACCCAACGAACTACAAATGCAGAAGTGTTAAGAAGGCTACAAAAGGATTGCAAGATCATAAAGCACATCAAAACAATAAAGCTGGAATATTTAGGCCACATTACCAGATGCGCAAAATATGAGATATTTCGCTCATAATGCAAGGTAAAATCAAGAGTAAAAGATCCATAGGAAGACGAAGAATTTCCTGGCTAAGAAACCTAAGAGAGTGGTACAGTTGTAGCTCAGTAGATCTTTTCAAAGCAGCCACCAATAAGATACGGATAGCCATGATAATAGCCAACCTCCGATAGGAGAACGAACTACAAAAAGAAGAAGACTGATTCTATTCTTTATTTGATTTTATTAATATTTTTGTGGTGATTTCCATGTGTATAATCTGCGAGCTAGTAGTTTAAACCAAATATTTATAACAATCAACTCCGGATAGAATGAGCAGATCAGTAACCGATATCAGATAAAGGAAAAGGGTTGGGCGACAATCTAGTAATCTATCCCCGAAAAAAAACCATTACTACGAAACCCAAAAACAAGCTCTGGATATTGGCAATGAAACATGGATTACTCGTGGGACTTAGAACGTTAGAACTTTAAATAGACCTGGAGCGTTGAGCACCTTGCTCAGTAAATTGAAAAGATACAAGATTAGTATAGTAGCAATTCACAAAACAAGATGACTAGGGAAGGATAGCCGGGACACGAATACACACCATCTTGTCAAGTGATTTAGATACAGAAAATAAAAAATTTGGAGTTTTATAAGTTCTCATTTTTTTTTATAATTTACTTATCTTATTTCGCTTATTCTAAAGAAATCAATATTTAACCTGTTCATTTTTTAAAAGTACTGTGGGTATTTTTTTCCTTTAACTATTGATTAATTGGGTTATTTTTAAAGTTCTCCCCTTTTGGGTGGGACCTAGCTCTTCGCGGAAATTCTTAGCACCCTCTGACCATACCGCGTATATGTCAGACGTCTCCGCGTATACAGGGTCACATGTATGATTGTACTTTGCTTAGTCATTGTTCTTGGGAGATAGTGAAGTAGCTTTCCCTTACTTTCTTTACCGCACTTTTAGAGCCCGGTAAATCCACATTTGATGACCGCCTATAAATGTGTAATATTTAGTAATATCTTGAGATAATATTGACATAGGTGATGCTCTATGCCATATGCTCAGGTAGTCCACAAATGCTTCATCATCATTCTGCCTTCTGCATCCAAAGTTAAACATAGGCTTATTCTAATTTCTCCCAGTTATGTCGGTATTCAGCTTCTTGTGGTCTACCTCTACTTTTTCTGTCAGCTCGTGGTCTTCACACTGTAATTTTTTGTGTCCACCGCTCGTCACTCATTCTAGCCAAAACGCCCGCCCAGTTCCAATTCAGCCATTCTATATGCTCTATGACATCTGTGATGTCATAGATGTCACACGAATGCTTATTTAGATGTTAGTCAAATCTATCCTACATAATTGCAGGATATTTTCCTATTAGTAATTGGAATGCGCAGTGTCGAGATAAAGGTTTTACGCGAAAAACAGAAGAGCTCCCATTTAATATAGAGCTCCTTTTCCATGCAAACTGAGACGGACACAAATCAAGGATTGAGTTTTGGATCAATGTAACTTATATCAGTAAATTGCTGTATTAAAAAAAGCATTAGTTGTTTAATTTAATTAATTTGTTAAAAAGGTATAAAGATATTATTACTTACCTAATATAAATAGCGTGGTATATACAGCTTTGATATTTCCTTGCAGCCTTGCTTGTTCTCTTATGGCCTTTTGACTGGTATTATTAGGTTGGATACTCCGTCCTCTTGATTTAGAACTTCCAGATCTAGATACTGCTTTCCATTTATTTTGCTGGTTTCGTACTGTGATTAAGATGTGCGTGTAGCAGGTAACCATTAGTAATATGGGGAAAAAGTACAAAACGCTATAGCTTAATCTGACAGCAAATGTAGAAAATATTTGGATGTTGCAGGTGTTGTCGTGTATACTTTGTATTAGCTTACCGTTGTTTTCTAGTGTTGATAGTGCAACTAACAAGATTACAGGACATATCCAAAGGAACGCTATTACAACGGTAACCTTTCTCTTGGTGACAATCACATTGTAATGCAGAGGTTTCATTATGCCAATATAATGATTGAAGCTTAACGCCAAAAGATGCAATACAGTAATAACAATCCCGCTTAAGCGAACAAGCTCAACAATACAAGGAAACACTCCTAAATACGAAAAACTAATTTTCTCCATAAGCAAAAGAAGACCAGTCATGCTGGAACTCAAAGCGTCAGCTACGGCTAGGCTCAAGCTGATTTTTAGATTTGGGGTCATGGGATTTCTGATCCAATAGACACTAACAATGACTAAAGTATTTACACACATAGCTAAAAGACAGCACACTAATAGAAAGGAAACGCATATCTCAACGACGTTTTCATAAAGTACATCACTGTCTTCATTTGTGACAGTAGCGTTAAAATCATACAACGTGTCATTGGCTACATCTGTGATGTTTGATGGAATGATTGTAGTGAAGTTACTGCTCATTTTTATCCTGTAAAAGAAATACACCAATTATATTCTGCGATAGACCTTTTTCATAATTGTATTATGTAAACATACAAAACTAGTGTAGAAACGTAAAACTGGCATATAATATAAACTGTTTTGTTGTACGGTTGCCATTTGTGTAAGCCTGATGGAAGGTGTAATAAATATGTTATATACTTGGCAACACAGGTAGGCAACACCGCTCACGGACACAAGGGAATGAAGTTAGTCAGTTATTGGGCAATAAAGGTTAATGATATAAAACCACGTTGTATTATTAATTATTACCTTATTTAAGTAAGAAATACCAAATACAGAACAATTGGCGACGAGGATGGGATACATATGATGGTAATAACAACTACTACAGAGATTATTACGACTACTACCATTGCTACTTCAACTTCAAGTACAGTTATTTACATTATTATTATACTACATCCCCAATTATGTCTATACAAGTATCTACATTTCAATTTTCCGTTGAATCTTTCAACCAGTCTGCCACCAAATGGTCCAGGTGGGTAAAGAGGCTGGAAGGTGCTTACAAGGTATTTAAAATTCCAGACGAAATGAGATTACCTTATCTACTACACTACATGGGTTCTGAGGCCTACGACACCCTATGCGACAAGTTAGCCCCAGAAGTCCCGGAAGACAAGTCATACGACGACATTGTCAATTTAATGGATAATTTTTACAACCCTGCACCCCTGGAAATTGCAGAAATCTTCAGATTCCAATCAAAAAGGCAAGCCGAAGGAGAAACAATACAAGAATACCTTCATTCACTACAAAAGTTGTCAATTAACTGCAATTTCTCTACATATCTTAAAAGTGCTATAAGAAACCAATTTGTTTTTGGCCTACGATCGAAAAGAACACAAGCTAGACTTCTAGAATCAAAAGGACTGGACCTAGATAGAGCCGTTGAGATTGCCACAAGCATGGAGGCATCAGAAAAGGACAGTAACCAATTTTTTCATAATCAAAATTATAATAATTCTAGTGTCAATATATTAAATACAAAAGCAAGGAGTGCAAATAATAATAGGATGCAATTTCAGAATGACTCTGCTGCAAATTCTTCAAACACAAATAGTAATGTATGTTATAGATGTGGAGATCCTTCACATTTAGCAAATTCTTGTTCAAAAAAACATTTAACTTGTAATTTTTGTAAAAAAGTTGGACACATTCAAAAAGTTTGTTTAAAATCAAAAAATGTTAGGTCTAACCAAGTAACTTCAGTTTGCTCAGTTCAAGAAATTTTTAAGATTAGTACTGTAAATTCAAAAGACAAATTTTTTATAAACTTAAGAGTAAACAACAATATTTTAAAATATGAAATTGATTCAGGTGCTGCTGTTACCATTGTAAACAAAAATGTATTTGACACATATTTTTCTACACTACAATTACAGAAATCTGATGTAAAATTAACTACATACTGTAAAAATCATTTAAATGTTTTAGGGTTAACTCCAGTGGAGGTTGAGCACCAGGGAATAAGGCAAATGTTAAAGTTGTACGTGGTGGATGGTGAGGGTCAATCACTAGTTGGAAGAGAATGGATACGTGCCCTTGGAACTGTGCCATGCACAGTGAAGAGAAAGACAGAGAACT
>NW_027312434.1:0-30029 GCF_040954645.1 Diabrotica undecimpunctata | reverse complement strand
ACGCGCTATCTCAGAGTATTTCGAGAACCGTCGAGTTTTGGGGGAAATCCCGAAACAGGTCGATTTTTGTTATAAAATACCCATCTTATAACGTAGTAACCTAACTCTTATGGAGTAGGGATGACGTCACCGGTGTGGGTGTAGTGACATAACTGTTAATTTTTTTTTAAATAGAAATTGGTATAATGCGACACCTCATTTGAAGGAGAATTTAATTCACTCTTTAGCGACATTACATTTTTAACTAAAATATTTTTCTAAGGGTACAAAACAATTTTTTTTAATTTAAATTCAACTAAATTATAACTAATGATTTAATTCATAATGTACTTTAAAATAACCAAATTATGCATAACAATTATTTTAAATTAAATGTTCGAAATACCATCCATCGGTTCCTGCCATGACTTTCTGAAGTAAATACTGAAAAAAGCAAAAATAAGTAAAAATAATAATGTACACAAACAGTTATCTCATAAACACTGAAACTTTTGTCAAATGTTAATTCAAGCAAGTGTTAGTGGCATAGTTACTGTATATTTATTGACGTAAATGTTTTGATTTTGTGAATTGTCATCAGTTGTCAATTGTAATTTTTACTTTTGAATACTAAATTATGGCTCACCTAAATGAAACACAACGCATAGAAATATTAATTCTTAGCGGATGCGGAGATCAAAAAAGAACACAGAACGAGGTATGCAATTTATTCAATGCAAAATATCCAACAGACCCATCAGCCAATCAACAGTAAGTAAAATAGTCCACTCAATTGGCGACCATTCAAAAATTAAAATTAACGTGCTTTAAAATTATTTTAAAGTCGTCTGTTTCTGAAGTAATGAATTTATTCCATATATTTGCATCATACTGTATGTACAACAAATAGAAATCTTAATTTACTACTAATTTGTTCTATTAATCTAACTTATGGAAATATTTTAAGAAATTAAATGTATATTATGACGTACCTATATCCTAATTTAAGTAAATTTTGTCTTAGATCTTCGTCATCGGATGTCCGCAGCCCAACCCTAATCCTTAAACTTGTTTCCAAGTCTTAACGAGCTCGCACTATTTCTCTTTCGCGTCATCAACGTACGGCCCTAATCCACTATTGATTAAAATAGTCCTTCGGTGAATCACCAGACAAGAATGCCACCGAAAATACTTCCATGGGCGAAAACTAATTGTGCTGCAATAACACTAATCTCGTTTAAAAAAGCGCTTTAAAGGATTATACAATTTTGAAAAGTTAAGCTGCAACTTTCACGCACCGTCTCTGACTCACAAAAATTCCTCGAGGATGAGGAACGCATCGACTTGCTTTAGATGATTCAATCACATTGTGTTGCATAATAAAAATTCCAGCATTCGATTTATCAATTATCCCCTTCCGTCTTAAAACGAGAGTTATAACGCATCTTGTATTTTTTAATATGATTTCACAGAACTTGTTTGTATTGTATCAATAAAAAAAATACCATTATGGTCAATGAACAAGGTAAGCTAGTAAATAATAACACAGAAAATTATTATAAAGTATATTGCATGTAAATTGAGTTTGGACTATAATGTTCTGCGTTGCCTTTTCTTCTTCTTAATATTCCTATCATCCGCGACTAACATAGTTATTTTAATTTAATTGCTGCTGTTCTAAACAGTCCAGAGCTAAATGGTAAAACCACTTTTTTTAAATTATAAATCCTGGAAAATCTTCGTCTGCTCGGACCTCCTCCGTGTTGTACTTTTCCTTGCAATTTCGGAAGAACATAGCCCCTGTTGATTTTTACTTACTGAGTCTTCCTATACTGCACTGTTTAATACACCATCCATTGAGGAGATTTCGAACATTCTTCTTTACAACAACATTTCAAAAGACTACCGTCGTTAAAGTGACGCTTCAGTTAGTGTCCAAGATTCTACCCCGTAAAGAAGAACTGAAAATACATAGCATCGAAGAAAGCTGGTCTTGGATTTTATTAGTACATCATGGATCTTGAAAATTTGCTCAGTTTAACAAACGGTATTTACAAATTGAAAAACACAATAAAATACCGAAGAATAGAGACCGAGCGAACTAATTTTACTATTCAAAAAAGGAAATAAAAAAAAGGAAGACAACTACAGGGGTATAAACTTATACTACCCTAAAACTTATAACTAAAATTTTTAAGTGCTAATAAATCAGAGGATAAGTTTAGCAGATGAAAAATCGGGTTTTCGTAGTGGAAGATCGTGTACAGATGCAATATTCGTTATAAAGCATATTACTGAGAAATCACTAGAGTATAATCCACCAGCATTTATGTGTCTGATTTACCTAAAGAAAGCGTTTGACAGAGAAAGACTCAAAGATGTAATCCATTTTCTGTATAATAGAGAAATTCCCCTAAACAGAAAAACTATCGGAAACATCTACCAAAATAACAAAATGGAAGTCAGAGTAGATGGACAACTTATAGAACTTATAGAAATAGGCAGCGGAATAAGATAAGGGGATTCATTGAGCCTCATGCTCTTCAATTTAATTATGGATGAAATCATCAAAAGCGTTACCAAAGGAAGAGGATACAGAATGGAAAACAAAGAAATAAAAACAACTCGTTACGCAGACGACGCAATATTGATAGCCCAAGATGCAGATAGCCTGCAAAGACTGGTCCACAGATTTAACATAAGAGCAAAAGAATTTAATATGACAATCTCATCAGAAAACTAAAACAATAGTAGTCAGTAAAGAACCAACCAGATGTAAAATAGAAATTGATGGCACCAGTATTGAACAAGTAATAGAAATAAAATACCTGGGAATTACAGTGTCCAGCAATGGAGACCTGGAAAAAGAAGTGAGAGATCAAGTACAAAAAGCAAATAGACTAGCAGGATGCCTTAATAACATTATATGGCGAAACAGACACATTAACACTGAGATGAAGTTGAAGTCAAGCATTTATAAAGCCAGTGTAAGATCAATCAGAGTACTGAGAAGAATTACAGGAAATCGCTAAGAGATCGAAAGAGAAGTGACGACATTAGAAGAAAATGTAACGTACAGTGTATAAATGAATGGATACAAAGTAGAAAAAAACTGGAATAACCACATAAGGACATCCTTCCAACAAGCAAAATTGCTTATAAAGAGGAAGAAGAAGAAGAAGCGGAACAAACGTTGCGCTAGCCTTCATTATGAGCTGTTTAATTTTACAGCAAGATTCCGACTGATCGTTTATATTCATCATCATAGTTAAGCTAATCGCGTTCACTACTAGACATAGGTCTCCCTCAGTTTTTTGTAATGTTCTTTACACTGCGTCGCTTGTAACCAGTTTTACGCTACTCTTTTCACGTCGTCGGTCCTTTTAGTTGGTGGTCGTCCTCGGCATCTTTTATAGTTTCTGGGCCTCCATAATATGATTCGTCGTGTACACTATCCATCTTGTGTTCTAGCTGCCCTACCCAGTTCCAGTTAAACGTCTTAATCGCCTGATTTATTGGCTTGTTATGTGTTCTTGAAGGCTTACGCCGAGCATTGTATTCATTTCATCTTTTTGATGATCTCTGCTTGTTTTGAACTTGTGTCCCAGATGTTTGTAAGTTTTACGAAATAAAGAGAGGAGTCAGGCAAGGCTGCATACTATAACCTCTATTATTTAACGTTTATTATTTATATTAATTTAATATATTTATATTAAAGAGGTAATTCGAGAAACTCTGAAGATGAAACAGTCGGCATAAGAGTAAATGGAGTTTTAGAATAACATCAGATATGCAGATGATACAGTAATAATAGCCGATAATTTAAAAGATCTAGAAAGACTCATAAGTAAAATAGTAATGTGTAGTAGGGAGTACGGACTCTCGCTCCATATCAAAAAGACACAGTTTATGAAAATTTGTAAAAACAATCATAATACCAACGAAATCTTAATAGTAGATGGCCAGCAGATCGAAGAGTAAAAAAGTACACTTACCAAGGAACACTTATAACAGGAAATAATGACTACACTGCAGAAATCTAAGTCAGAATCGAAAAAGCACGTTCTAATTTTATGAAAATGAAAAAGGTCCTATGTGGCAAAGACTTAACATTAGCTTTTAAAGTACGCCTAACAAAATGTTACGTATACAGTGTACTATACTATGGAGTGGAATCATGGACGTGAGATCTAGACACAATGAGACGACTTAACGCCTTTGAAATGTGGACCTATAGAAAAATTTTGAGGGTTTCCTGGGTAAATAGAGTTACGAACAATGAAGTACTGAGAAGAATAGGTAAAGAGAAGGAAGTTGAACTTACAATTAAAGAAAGAAAGCTATAGTATCTCGGACATGTGATGCGGGGCGAGAAGTATGGCATCCTGCGACTCATAATGCAAGGAAAGATAGATGGCAGAAGAAGCATCGGAAGAAGACAAATTTCATGGCTTAAGAACCTGAGAGAATGGTTTGGATGCAGCTCAAAACAACTATTTAGAGCTACTGCCTCAAAAATTAAAATAGCTATGATGATTGCCAACCTCCGTAGCTGAGATGGCACCTGAAGAAGAAGAAGAAGATTCCATCAAATGCTTTATAATGGTCGACAAAACATATCTATGTTACAGTTGACATCTCTCCTGCGCTGGAACAGAACTCGTGTAGCAACAAAAATCCTTTTAAATTATATTCGGGAAAGTTTTGAATAAATTACTAGTTAAGCTAATAATTCTATAATATTCACATTATTGCATTATATTTCTTCGGTAAGGAAACTATGCTAGATTTTAGACAGTCTTGTAGTATTTTAACTGCAATACAGATATTATTTAATATTGATGTAATCCATACTATTCTTTTATTGTCCATAATTCCGAGTGAAACCTATCTGGCCTTACTGTTTGTCCGTCTTTAGTAGTTTTTATTGTAATTGGAAGTACAGTGTTACATGTTATATTAGATAATAATCCGTTTCTTTCATTTTCAAATGTCTCCTCTACGTAATTTTATTTTAACGTGTAAACCACAATTACATTGGTCATCATAGTTTTTTAGAAAATTTGTAGTTGTGGATAAAAATAAACCACATTTTGGGTAATATCGGGCTAAGTAATAGCTAAGCAGGACGTCCATTGTTTATAAAGATTATCATTTTTACCTGAGAAACATCCTTATTATGGATTTTTCTATTTTTATTTAGATGATTTTACTTAAACCATTTTCGTTTTCTAAATCGTTTACTTCCAAGAATCTTCTCACTTTCTAATGACAATTTAAATTAGTTGGTTTTAACTTTATAACATACTAATTAGTGGTATTATCGCACTATAGGTAACAAGAATGGGACAAAAGATCATTGTGCACTAAGTCTATGAACAAATCTTTATAATATTTTAGTAATCCGGTCTTTTCTCTTGATATGTAAGCCTTCAGTTTCCATTTTATTATCATAGTTTTTATTCATGTCAACAGCTTGTACAAGTTTCTCAGAAGAGTATTTGGTCTGTAAATTTCTAAATTTGATATATCTCCTTCTTGTAGCGCAAGTCTTTGCAAAATAATTATTTTTTTTTTAAATAAGTATTGTCGATCAATCTTGATTGCTTAATATATTTTTGGCAAATGATCTTAGTATATACTTTTTCCAATGTCAATTTGCCAAGCGTCGGCTTTTAAGATTCTTTGATGTCAGTGCCGACCATTGGCGTGGAAATTAAGAAAAGGGATCAGTTCATCAAACGCATATTTCAAGAAAAATTATATAATTTTTATTAATTTTTACATAATTATATTCATATAATTATTTTACATATTACATTATATTATTTAAACAAATTCAAAATATCACCTTTTGTGCTCCAAGAAATATTTTTTAGGTTTTTGGGTGACTCTAAATAAGATCTATGTCATTTTTCTCAAAAGTTAATAGTTTTGGAGATATAGGCGATTTAAAATCCGAAAAATACGATACCTAATATGCATTTTCGAGGCTTGAAAAATATGTAAATGAGT
Organism: Diabrotica undecimpunctata; assembly: GCF_040954645.1. Classification (NCBI taxonomy): domain Eukaryota; kingdom Metazoa; phylum Arthropoda; class Insecta; order Coleoptera; family Chrysomelidae; genus Diabrotica; species Diabrotica undecimpunctata. The sequence continues at coordinate 24,035 of NW_027312434.1, read as the reverse complement.
ATTTTTGAGATTCAAGAGTATCTAAACTAAGTCTCAACATTGATTTTGGTGAGAAATCGGGGCAATATTTTCCGTAGCAGAAAAAGGTGATCTTTTGAATTTGAATTGTTTCCGGCATAAATGTCCGGCACCCTTCAACCTTCGATTTGTTTAAACGGGGCATTTTTGAATAGGACTCTTCAAAGGTCTATTTATAATGTTATAAATAGACACATATAACTATCAAATAATTAATACAACACATAATGTAATTTCAAAATTTTTTCAACTATAACACACCTTACAGTAAATATTAATCAAATAAACAACTACTACGTCAACACCATGGAACTAATCATCTTCACAAAAGTCAATTAATAACATTCGATATTTGATAGTTCTAGTACTTAACCTTAATGACATTTACCGAACTAAACGTTGTGTCTGTTTTATTTTTAATTTGAATTGTATTTGTTTCCTATATTTTAATTTGTAATCAACATCAACTACATTCAACATTATTCCAACAAAAAAATTTTTACTTGATGGTATTAAAATAAATCGCACTGCCATTAACCTCAATTAAGTAAGTATATAAACAACAAACTATTATTAAATTATATTTTACCATGTTTTCAAATAATTGTAGCTCTCATCTGATGATGCCAATGAAAATTGGCGAAATATAATGAATTGTTAAACAGAGTACACTTGGCTTTTAATCAGCTGTATACCCAATTAACCTCAACCCCTTTTATATATATATAATATATATATATATATATATATATATATATATATATATTTAGATAAGATTTAATTTTCTTTTTTTAAACTTTATAGATTTCTTCAAGTCTAGAATAAAGTTATATGTACCAAAACAACTTCTTATTTATTTAAAAGTGCATATGAAAATTGTATAATTTGTATGTTAAATTTGTATGAAAATCTGTAATTTCATGGATTTCATTATATGGATTTAAGACACTTTGGAAATAAGATCTTCAATTGTAGTCAGGATTCTAAAACAGACAGTTGGCTGTCCCGAGATGCATCAATTGTAGATTTATGATCGAGATTACAAATAATACTGAAAAACTAAAATTGCGAATTTTGTCATGAAATTTGGTATGTGCGGTTACAATAAGTGGAACAACTTTTCCAAATAAGTTTTTCCGATTTCTCTAACGCGAAGCAAAATATCGAAAATTTACCCTGTTTGTGGATTCGCAGTAAGCCGCGTTTAAAATTAAAATTTCAGATCACTATCTTAAAAAAATGTGCACTATCAACATGTATGACTGTGCAAAATTTTAAATCTGTATGTATTTTGATAGCTGATATATAGAGGTGTTTTCATCTTAAATGTGACACACTGTATAATAATGAATACTAGTGTTCAAGATGCATCGCGATAGCTGTAAAGAAATTAATTAGAAGGACTAAAAAGAATCGTCAGAGTCTTCTGAAGTCGAATCGTTCCCAGGTTGGATAACTATTGGTGCTATTGCCGGTAAAACAGGATATTCGTTTTCTATTTTTAAAACATGAGCTTCGCAATTTTTCCACACATCGCTATTAATGCCACTAATTACTTCTCGAATATTCTCAATGGCCACTGCGCTTAATGTTAGTGACTGATTATATGTTCGCAATCGTTTTTTTACGGTACCCCAAACCATTCCAATTGGATTAAAAATGCAATAGTATGGGGGTAATCGCAAAAGAGTATGGCCGTGCCTGCTGCAAATGGTGTCAATAACGTATTCGTTTTTAAAATTCCGACTTTTGATCATTCTAATTAATTCTTTCTTTACTGGAATCTTTTTAGGAACAGTGATGTTTTTAAGTTGCATAAATTTTAAAATTTCGTCCTTTTTCGTATTATTATTAGGTATTTTATTTAATATGCGGGAATGATACGACGCATTATCCATAACAATCACTGAATTCGGCGGAATATTGGGCAAGAGTTGTTCAACAAACCACTTTTCAAATAAATCGGCTGTCATATCTTCGTGATAATCGGCAGAAGACTTTGTTATATTTTTGGCCGACAATAGCAATGCATTAAATACAAAACCATCTTTGCTTCCGGCATGAAGAATAATAACACGTTTTCCTCGTGAACACGGTGTATTTAACGCACACTTGTTTGTGTTGTCAACCCAGCCGTACTTGACAACATCATGCGTATCGAACCAGGTTTCGTCTAAATAGATTATTTTTGTGTTTGAATTACGATACTGTTTTATTTTACTCAAATATTCTCGTCGAAGTTCAACAATACGCCGAGATTCCATTATTACCATTCGATTATCTAATTTCTTATATTTAAATCCACAACTTATCAAAATCTCGCGCAGTGTTTCCAAAGATGTATAATTATATTCAGGGAAATCTCTCAATTTTTCACGAATCAGTTCTAAAGTAGGCACTCTATTTTCTTTGTAAAAATTGTAAACTGTTCGCTGAATAACGTCTTTTGCAGCAGTGTCAATCCTACCCAATTTTTTATTTGGTCGCTTTCGTTTTAAGGAATGATCTGTAACAGTGCCTAATTTAATAATTGCATATATCGTCTTATACCCGATTTTTGTTAATATATGAATTCTCGAAACAATTGCATTATCAGCCATCCCAATATTTTCTTTTTTCAAACACTCATACATATTTAAAATTATTCTTTGGGATTGTACGTGCAAATCTTTATTTTTTAATTCCGGGCTGTCATTAAAATAATTGTCATTATTTATTGATAACACAGAAGTTGATGCATCTTGATCATTCGTTTCAAACGGTCTCCAAAATGCCATTCTAGAAAAATATAATATTACTTATAATTATATCTTATACCTTATAAACCTCCGCCTGTGTTATCTGGTTGCGAAAAGAAATATTTTAGGGTGTCACATATCCACACACACAGGTGTTGATTACGATTTATCGCTTTGCGCTGCGCTGTTGTCATAATGCATGAGTTTAAAATTACTGAATGTAACTTTAATATAACATATTAATATATCTGCAATTTTTCATGTTTCCAGGTAAGGTATAAAATCAATGAAATTTGGAAAAAAATAATACAATTCTTGTAACCGTTTTTGAGAACTTGGATTCTTAAAAGATGTCTGATTTCTTAAAAGTCGATCATTATATCTATAAGAGTATTACCGCTAAATTCACCAACATGGCAACGTCAAGATAGATCGAAGGTCCAAATTCTCTCCAGACTACAATGTTGCCGATATTCGAAAATTACTTAGAGCATAAGTAATATATAAACGTTCACGGTTGCTTTAATTCATTAGTTAAGAGTCCATGGAAATATTAGTACCTAGTTAATTAATTTATAGATATATTTTTTGGGAATATGTTCATATCATTTTTTAAGAGTGTCGTTCGTTGACTAGCAATTAAATAATAACGAATAGAGAATAGAGAATATTTTTTAAATATAACCTTAGGAATTTTAGGAAATATGTCTGACAACCTTGATTTGAAAGGCGGTCTCTTTAATACCAGAATGTGACATGTTTATGTTGGAAAATTATTAGTGGATGTACTATACCTTTCAAAAGAAATTTGGAAAGATACGGCCAATGACTAAGAATACCATACTACACCCGGTACGGGCGCTTATCTGTCCTATCGCTACCAACGCTGCAGAAACTTGGACCATCAAAAACAAAACGAATAAACAAACAAAAACAAAAAAAGTTGTATTTTGAGAACGATTTTAGAAGTGGAAATCAAAACGTCAAATAAACTTATTTTAAAGCAAAATTGTGACTCAGTAAAAATATTAAATTGTATGAAGATTTTACTTTTTTAAATCGTAATCAAATCACCTGAACACTCATTTTTATACAGCTATACTATAAACAGCTATACATTATATACAGCTATACTATACTTATATATTCTTCTTCTTTAAGTGCGGTCTTCTTTAAGAAGGTGGACAATAATTACGGCTATCTTTACCTTTGACACTCAGCTCATATAAACAGCTCAACAGAGATACAACTGTACCATTGTCTCAAATTGTTTAGACAGACAGTCGTCGGCCTATGCTCCTTCTGCCCAGTGTCTTTCCCTGTATAATGATCTGCAGCCACGCATATCCATCACAACTCATGAAATGACCCAGACACTGCAATTTTTTAATTCTCTCTCTCTCCCCTTCCCCTCCTCTCTCTCTCTCTCTCTCTCTATCTCTCTCTCTCTCTCTCTCTCCTTCCTTTTGGTCTTGCGCCCTGCATTTTACTATCTTGGGCTTTTTTGGCAATCTTCCGGTCCCCATTCTCACCTCATGACCAGTCCAACGAAGTCTCTAAAGTTTAACGAATTCTGAGATCGGTGCCTCTTCGAATAGTTGGTAGAGTTCATGGTTGTACCTGGATCTCCATACTCTGTTTTCGTTAATAGGTCCAAATATCTTCCTTAGGACTTTTCGTTCGAACACTTCTAGCTTTCATTTTGTGCTCGTTAATCTTTGGAGCTCGTCTTCTGTCTCGGCGATTAATGCGGCGTCGTCTACATAACATAATATTTGGATTTCTTTGTTCCCCATTATGTAACCATGACCTTTACGTAGTATTATTTCGCTTGTATTATTTCGTCCATTATTATATTAAAGAGAAGTAGGCTTAACGAGTCACCCTGTCTGACTCCGTTTTGTACTGGTATACACCGTGTTAGTTTTCCATTTACCTTTGCCTGTATTCGATTATGGAAGTAGATGTTTTCGATGGTTTGTATAATATTGATTGGTATGTTTCTTTTATACAGTAGGTGTAAGACGTCTTCCACTTGGATGTGATCGAAAGCCTTTGTCAGGTCTATAAAACATAGATATGCTGGTTTATTGTACTCGATGGCCTTTTTCCATGATTTAGCTTAGTACAAATAAGGCGCCTAAGCAGAATCTTCCGGATCTGAATCCTCGTTGTTCATCTGATAAAGTTGTTAGTTTATTGATTTTGTTTGTTAGGACTTTTGTGGTAAGCTTAAGTGCGGTGTTCAGTAGATTTATACTTCTATAATTGTTGGGGTCTTCTTTATCTCCTTTCTTGAACATTAATATCATTATGCTGTTTCTACATGCGTCTGGTATCTTGCAGTATAATATTAGTTTTTATATGCTTTGTCATCTCTAGGGTTATACTTTGTCCTCCGTGTTTTATAAGCTCGTTGGTTATTCCGTCTGGTCCTGGTGACTTTCTATTTTTGAGTAAATTTATGGCTATCTCTACTTCCTGAAAACTGATTTCTATTTCCCGTCTTGTCCGTGTTAAAAATCTGACAGACCAAAGATAAATTTCTTTATAACAGTCTAAATTAGAACAATATTGAGAAAGTTGATCCTTGTTAAACCCCATTGCTCTGCGAACACTTGTTTTTCGGAGAACACGCAGAGATATTATATTTCTTTTCATAAAATTACGAGTAAAATCTCCTCCCGCTAGCTCTGTCTCAGAGGAAAACTTATGGAAAATATTTTTTCCTCAGCATATTTGTATAAAAAAATGTTAGATTTTACAGTAAGGCCGAAAAATTGCTTGTTGAGATCAATAAAATTCTTTAGCAGCTTGTCAATGGATATACCTCTTGCAAGTAACGCACGAGCCTCAACTAGTTTGTCTTCCTTTAACACTATATATTGAGTTTTGGTTTTATAGTTTCTAAAACAGAAACATTAAAACAATTAGATCCAGTATCATATTCAACAGACTTTAAATTGTAATATGGTGCAAAGCCCCGTATGCGGGACTTTGTCCCATAGCGAACTATTTAAATAAATGACTTTTACAACAATTATAAAGCATATTATAATCATTATAGAAGGGAACTTTAAAGTGATATACTCTGAGATAGCGCGTCAACGGTTGAAAAATATGCCCTGAAATTTAATAGTGTCGGATTCAACATTTTGTAAAGAACGGAAAGTCTTGATTATTTTAATAAAGATGCCAATGATAACTGCGGAGACTGAAAGATGTTTGTCTACTTTGAAATTGATCAAGACGTTTCTAAGGAATACAATGTCGGAAGATATACAGGGTGTTTCAAAAAAAGGTAACTCCGTCTCTAGGGTAGGTAAAAAACTGTAAAATAATTGGGGTTTGCCTAGTAAAAAATTTTTGTAACGCCATCCGTTTTCAAGATACAGGGCGTTGAAAAAAAAATTTTACGCATTTTTTACGATTTTGCCGAAACTACTGGCAACATTGTAATGAAATTTTATACGAATATGTTTTGGAATCTGATACATCCCATGAATTTGTTTTAATATCTGATTCTCATAGAGGGCGCTAGTTACACGGATCGGACTAAGTGTTAGTCAATATAACTTTTTTAAGAGTAAAATTATTAATAATTCAAGTAAACTTAATCATCATTCAAATCATTCAATTTACACGAAAAAGGTACTCTTGGTAAAACTCGATACTGTGTACCGTTTTCGGAATATTTTGATTTGAAAATTATGAAGTAATAATTGATTCTGGTAGTAATGATAAAGTTCTAATAGGTATACCTCTATTTTCTCCAAGTGTGCCATGGAAATCTGACATTTATTGATTGTTATGACGACAAATCAACAATAATTAGAGTTTTGAAACCTTGTTATTTGTAAAATCAAATCAAAATGTACTCAAATGTTGAATACACTGACATGTTATTAACCTTAGGCGAATGTTTAGGATGTTCTAGTGCAGCTGTGACACGTTATGCAGAAAAGTTTCCTAGAAGAAACTTACCAATTAAAAAAACATTTAGAACCGTTGAACGACGTTGTCGAGAAACTGGGAATGTGAGACCACATAAAATAAATTCTGGTAGAGCAAGAACAACAAGAACAATTAATAAAGAAAATAATATTTTAAATTTACTTGATCAAGATCCAACAGTTAGCGTAAGGAATATAGCAAGAAAATACTTCTTCTTCAAGTACTTGGCGGATACTGAAAGAACAGCAATTACATCCTTATCATTACAGACAAGTCCAAGAGCTCTTGCCAGATGATCTACCGGTTAGAGTGAATTTTTGTGAAACATTGCAACAAAGGACAGCCCACAATCCAATTTTTTTAAAATGCATTCTTTTTACGGACGAGGCCACCTTTACGCGACAAGGTATGTTTAACTCCCATAATGCACACTACTGGTGTGATGAGAATCCACGAGTCAAAAGGGTATCACATTACCAACACTCATTTAAAGTTAATGTTTGGGCAACAACTTTAGGTAACAAATTAATAGGTTATCATATTCTACCTGGAAATTTAAATGGTGATATGTATCCTGATTTTTTAAACAATTCCTTATTCGAGATATTAGAAGATTTAACGCTAAACGAGCGTAGATCTTTATTTTTTATGCACGATGGATCTCCACCACACTTTGATAGAAGGTGTCGCAATTGGTTGAGTAATCATTTTCCGAATCGATGGATTGGTAGAGGTGCAGAAGCTCCGATTCATTGGCCTCCTCGGTCATGCGATTCTAACCCTTTGGACTACGCAGTTTGGTCGTATATTAAAGAAAAAGTCTATGCTACAGAGCTAAATTCACGCCAAGAATTGGAAGAAAGAATTCAACGTCAATTTAATGACATCATAGCTGATCCCCTACCGTTTAGAAAGTTAATGGAATCTTTAGAAAAAAGAATAGACTTGTGTATTCGCGAAAACGGAGGGCATTTTGAACACTTACTGTAATTGAATTTTATTTTATGTTCTTAGTCATTAATTAAATTTTTTTTGTGAGTTTTGTTTAATTACTAACTATTTTATACCAGCATCAATTATTACTTCATAATTTTCAAATCAAAATATTCCGAAAACGGTACACAGTATCGAGTTTTACCAAGAGTACCTTTTTCGTGTAAAATTGAATGATGTTTAAGTTTACTTGAAATTTTAAGTAATAATTATACTCTTAAAAAAGTTATATTGACTAATACTTAGTACGATCCGTGTAACTAGCGCCCTCTACGAGAATCAGATATAAAAACAAATTTATGGGATGCATCAGCTTCCAAAACATATTCGTAGAAAATTTCATTTCATTTCATCAAATTTCAAAATCGTAAAAAATGAGTAATTTTTTTTTCTTCAACGCCCTGTATCTTGAAAACGGATGGCGTTACAAAAATTTTTTACAAAGCATACCCCAATTATTTTTCAGTTTTTTACCTACCCTAGAGACGGGGTTACCTTTTTTTGAAACACCCTGTATTGACGACGCTTGCCATGACTGAACAAAGAGGTGATGGAAAGGTTTATCTGCGATAAAAACAGAAGAATTGAGTTTCATTTAAAAAAATAGATTTTTGTTAGGTACCTATTAATTTTTTTTATTTTCAAATCAGTGCTCCTTTGAACAAAACTATCACCAGCCGCCACTGTTGAAGAAGATAAAACTCCAATTTTAAAAATATCCAATATTTGCCTTTAAAATGTGTTGGGAGACATTCAGTATATGTAATGGAAAAAGGATACTTCACAAGTAGTCTAAGATATAAATATATACTTGGAAATGTTTAGGCGATCTTAAGTTTTTCTTAATTTTCATCTGGCGACAATGAAGGCGACAAGTATGCAGATTCTACGTAAAAACGAAAGTATTTACCCAATTAAAATTTGCATTTGTAAGCAGTCTGAATAAAGGTAGGTAATGGTTTCATGGCAACAAATGTTAAAGCACCTTGGCGTTGGCTTGTCCTGATTGTCAATACTGATACTCGACCTTTAAGAATTTCTATAAATTTATAAAAATAAAAGAACTTAAACTGCACGACTCCGTACTCCATTGTATGAATAATGTAATTTATTAAAACGGAAATAAAAATGTATTTATAAAAATTAAAAACAACTGTTTTTATATTTTTTGTAACGTTGTTTGAAGAACAAAACAGTAATTAGAATAATTAAATTGTTATTTAAATTTTTTTTAGTAGTCTGTTGTTTGCTGTCTGAATTTTTATAGTTTTTTTTTTAGATAAGTTGTTGCCCTAAACAGAAAATATGTTGAGATTGATATCAGAGTCTCATTTTTTTATGCGAAAACTACTTGTCGATACGACTTCTACTCCGCTAGCCTTCTTCTAAATTGTTCCTATGAAGCTTTGCTCAAACACTTGTACCACTGTTTTGGTGTTTTTTTCTGGTCCGCATCTTCGATTTCTGAGTCTTACCACATCTTTCTTATCTATCTTCAGCTTACTAGATCTTGTACTTCCACTTTTTCTGATATCATGGCTTCATTATTTATCACTAAGGGTTAATCTTCTTCTTCTTAGCCTTCTGTCGTCCATGTTTGGACATAGGCCTCTCCCAACTCCTTCCATCGGTCTCTATCCTGAGCAACATATTTCCAATTTGTTCCGGCTATTCTTTTAATATCATTAACCCATCTCATCTGTGGTCTTCCTCTTGGTCGTTTACTTTCGACGTAAGGTCTCCAATGTTGTATTGTAGTATTCCAACGTTGGTCTTTTTGTCTAGAAGTGTGGCCCGCGAAGCTCCATTTAGGTTTGGCAATTTTTGTTGCTATGTCCTCGACTTTTGTTTTGGATCTTACCCAGTCGTTCCTCTTTTTATCTGACAGTCGTATACCTAACATTGCTCTTTCCATTGTTCTTTCTGTTGTGGCTAGTTTATTCATGTTTGCCTTGGTTAGGGTCCAGGTTTGATATCCATATGTCATGATAGGAAGGATGCATTGGTTGAACACTTTGCTCCTCCAGTATTGGGGTATTTTGCGGTTCTTAAGTATCCAACTAAGTTTTCCAAATCCTGCCCATGCTCTTCTAGTAATTTCCGCACTTTGGTTCTCTTTGCCAAGTCTCAGGATTTGGCCTAGGTAGATATATTCAAAAAAATATGAAATACCACAGTTAATCCTACAAGAGAAGATCGAAGGTAGGAGAGGAGCCGGCCGCAAACAATTATCCTGGTTAAGGAATATTAAAGAATGGACAGGAATACACAATACAGGCGAGCTGTGTCACGCCGCCAAGAACAGAATTCTAGTAATGAGTCGCCTACGCACTTTGGTGTATGGCATGTTAAGAAGAAGAAGAAGATATATTCCTGGATTTGTTCTATATCACTGCCATTTATAGTTATACGTCTGGGGTCATCTGTGTTTGTCATTATTTTCGTTTTTTTTTTTCATATTCATTTTTAGACCGACGTATTGGGAGCTGGCTGCTAGTTCCCTCATCATAATTTGCAGTTCCTCGAATGTGCTCGCTATAATCACTACGTCGTCAGCGAATCTGAGGTGGTTTAAATTGTTGCCATTAACGTTAATACCATAGGTTGACCAATTTGTACTTTTGAAGACGTCTTCTAGGGCTAGATTGGAAAGCTTTGGCGATATTACGTCTCCTTGTCTCACTCCTCTCTTAATGGGGATGGGATTTGTATTTTCGTCTAGTTGTACGATCATAGTTGCATTTTCATATATATTATGTATTAGTTGCCTATATATCTCGAATCTATTCCACAATTATTAATAGCTTGTTCTATGGCCCACATCTCGATACTATCAAACGACTTTTCATAGTCGATGAAGGCAAGAAATAAGGGTCTTCAAGACTTATTCTCTTGCAAGAAATATTCTTTTTGTTGTTGATGTTCCAGCTCGGTCCGAACTTGCTCGGACAATCTTGCTCTCTCATCATTTTTGCTCATCCTATATGGTACTTTGACTTTATTAATATTTCCAATTATTTGATCTACGACGATGTTTAATAGTACAGGTCCTTCTGTACGCAGCAGCTGTTTTTTCTTTTCTGTCCACCATGCGTGGGAAGATATGTATTGGGAGACCGAGAAAGAGAGGGAGAGGATGTGGATGAGGGCTCAAGAAATCTCATTGGCAGTCGATCGTGGGGGAGAATGGCTACTGACTAACGAATGGAGAAGCTTGCTGAGAGAGACCAGGGCTCGAATTGGGCTGAAGAGCCATAGAATGGGATGGGAAATCATGGAGAGTATAGACATATGAGTGTTTTTTAAAGGAGCTGCAATTAATAACATAATATACGGACGACAAGATATACGGACGACATTGCTTTGTTTAATATTAGTCTGAGGAACTGCAGATATCTAGATATGGTTGCCAACAAATTATTGCAGAAAATAATTCTTATTACAAAGCTTATTACAAAGTCATTTGTATTGTAGTGGTGTCTTTAAATTTTGAAAGGTATTTACCATAAACAGATAGTTCAGTCACAGATGAACAGAATGCTACTGCTACCTGCTTTTGTTAGTAATCTCATCAAATACAAACGACTGCATAATGACATGCAGATAAAAAATTTAACAATAATTTGGTGGCGACTGTCTAGTTAGCAGTAGATCAATATTCAGAGCAGTAGCAGACAAATTCAAAAAATGCAATTAGTTTTCAACGTTCTATGAAGACATGACACGTGAAGAAAAACACTGGCCGTCATTGTGATATTTTCCATAAAAAATTTTCTTTGCATATGCAATATTAGTCCAGTCATCAGAGATTTGATCTCCAAAAACGAGTTCTGAGACCCCAAAAAAGATGCAAAAAAAACTCTCTTGTAGAAGGGGGGCGCAAAACATCGATTTACCAAGAAAAATATTTAGAATAAAACGTTCTCCTAGAAACAACGCTTGAAGCAACCGGCGATTTTTAATGTAAGTTACTTTGTAAGATCTTTTGATCAGAGTGTCCTATTACCAAAAATCAAAATGCGTTTTAAAGCTGAAAAGTGCATCTTTCGTATGCAGATTTTGTAATTTGCCGAAAATGACAGTTTCTATAAATCTGTTAAATAAATAAACGTTGCGATAAATGTCAAATTTTTGCCATTTTTTAATATTCTCATGAGATAAATAAAATGTATCACTTCCATTGACCGGTCGCAGTGGAGTTTCTATTGTTCGAATCTAATCTTAGCTTAGAGGAAATTACTAAGAAATCACTAGAGCATAATAGACCAGCGTTTCTGTGTATGGTTGACCTAAAGAAATCGTTTGACAGAGTAAGACTCAAATATGTAATCCATCTTCTGTATAATAGAGAAGTTACCCTAAATATTATAAAAATTAAACTATCAAAAACATCTACCAAAACAACAAAATGGAAGTCAGAATAGATGGGCAACTTACAGAACCTATAGAAATAGGCAGCGGAATAAGACAAGGGGATTCATTGAGTCCCACGCTCTTCAATTTAATCATGGATGAAATCATCAAGAGCGTTAGCAACGGAAGAGGATACAGAATGGAAAACAAAGAAATAAAAATACTCTGTTACGCAGACGACGCAATATTGATAGCTCAAGATGAAGATAGCCTACAAAGACTGGTACACAGATTTAACATAAGAGCAAAAGAATTTAATTTGACAATCTCATCTCACAAAACTAAAACAATAATAGTCAGCAAAGAACCAATCAGATGTAAAATAGAAATTGATGGCATCAGTATTAAACAAGTAATGGAAATAAAATACCTGGGAATTACAATGTCCAGCTATGGAGACCTAGACAAAGAAGTGAGAGATCAAGTATAAAAAGCAAATAAACGGGCAGGATGCCTTAATAACACTACATGGCGAAACAGACACATTAACTGAGATGAAGTCAAGAATTTATAAAGACTGTGTAAGACCAATAATGACATATGCCTCAAAAACAAGACCCGACACAGTCACAACGCAAAGGCTACTGGAAACGGCAGAGATGAGAGTACTGAGAAGAATTACAGGAAATACGCTGAGAGATCAAAAGAGAAGTAAAGACGTTAGAAGAAAATGTAAAGTACAGTGTATAAATAAATTATTAATAATAAATGCAAATATTAATATTAATAAATAAATACAAAAACTAGAAAAAAAGAATGGAATACCACATAAGCAGAATGGAGGAGACCCGTCTCGTCAAAATAGCAAGAGATAAGTCACCAATCGGCAGAAGAAGCATCGGACCACCGCGCAAAATATGAAGTGACAACCTTCCATACAGGTATTAATTCGCCAATGAACAAGCAGAATTGCTTATAAAGAGTAAGAAGAAGAAGAAAGAGAAGAACCTAATCTTCAAAACCTATAAAATGAAATTTCGATTTTGGGTTTTGGCAACAAATATGAGGCATTTGAAATATGTCAAAAGACACTGAATTTAAGTGTTTTTAAACCTAACCTAACCTGAAAACGCTAAATTTTAAATTTTCACATTACAAACATAAAGAGAGTATGGATAAAAAACATACTTGTGTGTTCAAAACGAAGCAATTTTAGATCGGTTTTAATGTGTAAGTTACATTCAACGTTTTTTAGGCATATTTCAAATGCCAATGCCAAATATCATGCTATAGGTTTTGAAGATTACGCTCTAACAATGGAAATTCCATAGTGACCAGTCAATAAAAGTAATAAATTTTATTGATCTCATGAGAATCGTAAAAAATGGCAAAAATCGCGCAACCTTTATTTATTTAACACCTTTAATAAAAACTGACTTCATTTACGGCAAAATGCAAAAATTGCATACGAAAGCTGCACTCTTCATCTTTAAGATAAACGCATTTTGATTTTTGTTGTAAGGATGCTCTTCTCGAAAGATATCGAATTTTTACCGTCACGTTGATAAACATTTTCTTTAAAATTGATTTAAACTTTTTTGCATGTTTGTTGGGGTCCCAAAATTGACATTCTAAGCAAAAGTAGCTTGTTCATATGATTTTTAGAGGTTTAGTTGCACTTTCATCTCGTATATAAATACATTACGCACTCTATACTGCAAACAACAGCGACCCATATACGGCCTACACAAGATACACAAGATACATAGAGTTCCTGAAGGCCAAATAAAATCTGGTTAAATAAGATATTTTTGTAAAGAGGATTAATATCGGTATGGAGCAAGATACAAACTTATGGATAGAAATGATATTAGGCTCGCATAGGAATAAAGATAAAGAGAACGATGATGATAATGATAATCTGTTAACATACACTTCTATTTCCGTTATGTCTTTTGATTAAAGAAAGAGTTTATTGCACATATTTTGTTGTTCTAAGTTATCGTTTAATAATAACCTCACCCCTAATACGAAATGCTACTAGACAAAAAGCTTGAGGTAACACGAGAGCTTTTTCCGTCCGGCAGATGGCATTTAGAATGGAGGAACGAAGGAGCTGAGCGGCCGTACCCTTTACCACAGATGAATTAGTCGAAGCATTTGATGCACTTAAAACACGTAGGTCCCCCAGACTAGACCAGAGACCGCCCGAAGCGGTAAAGAAATCGCAGACGAACCTGGGTGGCTTTTGTGAGCATATGAATGCATTGTTTGAAGCACAGACATTAGCTGAAGCTTGGAGGACATCAAGGTTGGTACTGCTTCCCAAAACTGGGGAGAAATATCGTCTCATATGCCTCCTCCTATAAATCGGAAAGTTGTGTGAGAGAATGATGCGAGAACAGATCGATGACACGATGGAGAGATTAGGATTCCTATCCCTGAGACAATTCGGATTCTGCAAAGGGAAGAGGACAATTGATATAATTTTGGGTGTAATCGAGGCATTGCACAACATTGGGGATAAACAGCGCTGGGTGCTTTTTGATGTTAGAAATGCATTCAACACTCTGCAGTGGAAAGAGGTGATACGTGCATTGGAAGAGAGGGAGTATCCTAACTATCTGAGGAATGTGATGGCGGAATATCTTTCCGAGAGAAAGATCATGGTTGAGAAAAGCACGCTCGTTGACGTAACGACTGGAGTCCCACAGGGATCGGTCTTGGGTCCGACACTATGGAACCTGGCATATGACGAGGTCATAAACTGCGAATATGGAGAAGTTATAACCCCCTTGGCTTTTGCGGATGATCTCGCTGTGCTGATAGTAGCGCGGGACGAGCCGGATCTCCAATTTCAAGTAAGACATACATGCAACGCCGTGAAGGATTGGATGACAGATCACGGACTAGAACTCGTAGCAGAGAAGAGCGAAGCCATCGTTCTAAAGGGTAAAACGAAAAAAACAAAGGATGGAACTCCAATGTGCAGGGTACAACTAACATCAAAGAAATACGTCAAATATCTGGGAGTGACACTACATCAATATGGCGAAAGAGGGAGCATATAAGGGTGGTAGCGAAGAAGAGTGCGGATGCGATGGGGAGGGTGATGCTTAACATTGGAAGACCCAAATTAGAAAGGAGGAGGTACGTACACGGTGTTGTGCAGTCAATCATCTTTTACGCTGCACCAGTCTGGAGTGGGGCGATAGAAATACTGACCTACAAAGGGCTCATGATACGAGTAGACAGAACGGCTTTGTGGACTATCACTGGGTTGTGTTCCTCTGCGTGTATTAGCAGTAGAAAGGAGACATCTCTATGAGAGAAGAGAATAGCAGGTAAAGAGAGCAGTCATAAAAATGAAGAAAGAGAAAGATCAATAAAAAGATGCCAAGAAGAGTGGAACAGCACGGAAGATGTTGCTCACTGGACCAAGATGCTGCTCCCGAGTCTATGGAATTGGGTGGACTCTGGACACAGGCTACTGGATTACCTATACTGTGAATACTTTGACACTGTTACTCACACAATACTGGAGTGTAATAGATGGACAGAGGAGAGAAACAGAATGTATAGACAAGTAGGTATGAACCCTGTTACTGTAAGAGAGATGATCGTGAAGATGACGGGAAGTAAAAGGGGATGGAATATTGTACATAATTACATTCGAACAGTAATTAAAAAAGAAGAAGAAGAAGAAAAACAGCGGACCAACGACAGAGATAAGATATGGATAAGAGAAGGGCGTTCTCCGAAAGTGTCGTCAGCTCTACAGCGGCCATCCAACTTTCGGAGTACGGTACGTGTGACAGTCAACTCGCACAAGTAGGAGAGGGTGGATTTAGTTGGTGGGCAGGATAACGAAGGCATCTGTTTGCAGGACTTCTTTCTTCTAAGGGGAAATGGGCTCGAATGTACTCCTCTACCCTGAATCCAACACATGCCAGCCACCCCTAGGGATGGGTTAACCTGGTACGGTTTTTAGAAATTTCCACCCTCAGAGAAAAAAAAATCGATTAATACAAAAATAAAATTCTATTTAAAAAATTTGACATTTTCTGCTATCTTATTAAATTTGTCAACAAGTAAAGTCTTGTTCAAACAAAAATCAAAAATAATTTCTCATATCTACATGATAATCACTTTATTTGACGCACATAAAGCTTTACATATTATTAAGCATTATTATTTTCATGTTATTACTGTCATTAGTGCGGCAACATAAAAAAAAATCGTATCAATATGTAAACAGCAACAAAATAAATGAACATACACATGAACGTTTAAACTAACTGTTTTTAATCGTTATGTAAATTTGCGAATATTATCTTCCTTATTATTTTTTAATTAATCCAGTCAAGCTTTCATTATCCATATGATCAATCATATATTCCGATTATAAATCAGCAACTGTTTTCTTCGCACTGGCAACGATGAAGGCGCTTATATCAATATTGGCTGTTGATTACTTTGTGTACCAGTATCTATTGTTATAAAAACGATTTGTTTACAGTGCTGAAGTAAATAATGTTCTATTATGTAATGCAGGCCTCTTTGTTTGAATTTCAGATTAAGCTGTTTACAGTTACAGATTGATTTCTGTTTTTATACGACATTAGGTCGAAAAACTTTGGAAGGTGGCACAGTTTTGAATTAATGGACTTTGGCTGAGTTTGTTTTTTTCAAGATATATTTCAAACTATTATAGGTACATAAAGTTATAATTTTCTATGGTAGATTAGTCTTTTTATAGTTTATTTTTATGAACGAGAGAGTAATTAGCATAATTTTAACTGGTAGCTCCGACCACTCCATGGGCGTGCTCAAGATTAATTGAAAAATTACTTTGAATAATTGTAAAAAATAAATGAATTATTTCAGTGTTATAAAGTGTTATGTGTATGTAAACAAAAGTGACCTCTTTTATCACACACTATATTAGAACTGACTGGCCTACATTAAAAAGGGTTTTAAAAAATTCACATTTTTTTTTTAATTTTTAAAAATTACAAAAGAGAAAAAGAGTTTTAAAACCGTCTAAGGTATGTTAATAGATGAATAAAAATATTAATATAAAACTTACAGCTACTTGTTACAAATCCAAATCAGATTCAGAAGATGAACTTTCAGAACCAAGATTTATAATAACTGGCTCGATCATTTTATCAGTAATATTGTCCAGCTTCCACATTTTTTCCTCTTCTTTAATAGTGTGATTTACTGCCTTTTCCCAGTTTTCAGGTTTTACATTATTTACGGCCTCCAAAAACAACTGTTTAACATCATGAATTTTAAAAGTGGTATTTTTTCTTGAAACTTCACTCTTTATCTGTGCCCATACCAGTTCAATCGGGTTTAATTCACAATGATATGGTGGGGATCTAAGTACTGTCATTCCACGATTTTTGGCAATTTCATCAATTTCGTATTTTTTAAATTTTTCTTTATGAAGGGCACACAACGAATAAAGTTCCTTTCTTATAGATTCGGGATGGTACGTAATATTTTTTGAACTCAGCCAATTCTGCAAGTCTTTTTTTAACCACTTGGTTGTGGGCAGTCCTTCTATAAGTCTGGAGTGATAACTTGCATTATCCATTACTATTACACAGTTCTTAGGAAGAAGATCTATCATTTGTTCGAACCATTCTTGAAAGACATCAGCGTTCATGTCTTCATGGTAGTCACCGGTATGAGTTGATTCAAAAGTTAATAAACCACCTTCAACAAAACCGTCTGAACTGCCAATGTGTACTATTATCAGCCTGCGTCCCTTTCCTGATGGTGGGTTTAAACCAGTAGATAAGTTATTTACAAAAGCGTGCCTTTGACTTGTAACAGTTTCATCCTGCAAAATTTATTTGGTGTATGACCCTTGTTGATCCATGTTTCATCAAGATAAAATATTTTTCTTTTTTGGTTTCTCATTTCCTTTATGGTTCTTAGAAAATGTCTTCTCCATATGACAATATCGCTTCTTTCTAATAAAATAGACTTTCTGGATTCTTTTTCCAGCGGAAGCCTATTTCTTTTAAAAGTTTCCATAACGTACTTCGACTCATTTCTGGGTAATCCTTATCATCTTGAACTGAGACAAGAACTTCATCCAATGTTGGAAATTCTTGTCTAAAGAAGAATTCATGCACTTTCCGTCGAAGTACTCTGAGATAGCGCGTGATATTCTATTTGAAATTTTGGTTTCCCTGGAGCATTACGTGGCATTTGAACACATTTCTCTTCTTTAATAACTCTGTAAATCGTAGATTTCCCAACACCAAGTGTACTGCTAACTAACTCAACGGTCTCATCAACACTTTCACATAAACGTTTGTCTGTAAATGATTTAAAACAATTAAATATTAATGTTTTTTCATTAACTGTTAGAGGACCAATTTTTCGGCGTTTACACGGCACTTCCAAATTTTCCATAACACTAGTATACACAATAAACTGCACCTTGCAACTGAAGTACCTACTTTTAGTGAACTGTTAAGAATTTTGAATACCCCACTTGGACCTTCCTATATACAAAATGGAAAAACCCACTATCACATTTTCTGTGGAATAAATTTAGAAGGTAATTATCTAGTCAATTACTGTCGTAGATTCCTGGAATTAAAGAATTAAATGTTTGATTGTTGAAACCCTTACTTCGTGGAATGCACTCATTTCAGATAAAATAAAACGTTTTATTTTATCTAAAGAATTAAACTTTATTTTGCAAATAGGTAGGTACTTATTAAACTTTTATTGGTTATATATAACCAATAAAATAAACATCTTACATTTCTTGCAAATTCATTAGTACCTGTTAACCTCCATCACTCCGACACTGGCAACCTTATTTAGGGATTAGTAACCCTCACAACTATTGTATTCTATTCTGCTCCAACCTTTATACCTGGTGGTCATACTCAATTTAAAATTGTTTTCCTATATACTTCTGTAAACTTGTTGACAAATATCTGTTTTTCATTGAGTCACCCGTATCAACAGTTTAGGGATTTGCATACATAATTTAATATTTTATTACTCTCTCATACATAAAAATACACTATAATATATATTTGTCATGTATCGAACGAATTAAATAATAGATCTTTTGGAGAGTTAACATATTACAATAGTAAGCTTACGGAAAGCCACCAAAATGTAACAAAACCAATCTTCAGCTTACCTTCCACCTCCCAAAATATACGTTTCACACCTGCACACCCTCAATTTTCTCACAATAAACGCAATGATCATCTAAACACTCTTAAATCCATTAAAAACAAAATGAAATCCAATAATTTAATTATCAGAAAAGCTGATAGTGGAAACTGTCTAGTGATCTTAGGTCAAACCTTTTACAATGATAAAGTCTTCAATTTTTTCTCTAATAACTAATAACAATTTACTTTACTCCCAATAGAGCCCTCAAAAAGTTCATAAATAAATAAAAGGAAAATTTTAAACATTTTACAGATTTTTCTCCGAATATTATGTCCCATATTACAAACTCCTAAGCAATCCATTACCCCGACTCTATGGTTTACCTAAGATACATAAGGAGGGCCGTCATATTCGTCCAGTTGTTAGTTTCATCAATACTACAGTTTCCATTTTATCAAAATTTATACTGAATCTCATTAACAACATGACGAACTTTACCCCTCGTTTCTCTGTCCAAAACATAACTAATCAAGTCAATAACCTACAACAGATAAATCTTCACCCCAATACTACTATGCTCATTTAAAGTAACCAATAATGTGGGTCAGTATATATCCAATTCTAAAGACCCCATCAATTATATGAATCGTAGTGGTGTTTACAAACTAAAATGTTCAGATTGTGAACCTACCTATATTGAAAGAACCTTAGATCACTGTCTGCACGCTCTCTAGAGCACACAAAAAGAGAAAACACTTCCACTTTCTCTTAACATTTGAAAGAACATAACCACACTCAATATCCCAGACGACGTATCTCTGATTCACAATATCCCCCAAAAAACCAAAAAAAAAAAACTTTCTAAAACTGGACTTTTTAGGAAGACCTGGAAATAATCAAAGAAAATCTGAGAAGCCCCAACTGCGTAGAACTATGGTTTAGGAGAAAGAGTAGTCCTATCATTAACCAAGATGTACTGGAATCAAGGAAGAATTATTTATTTTGATAATTTCTTTATGGGCGTAAAATTACTCGAAAGACTAAAACTAGAAAATACATTAGCATATGGTACAATTCGTAACAACAGGAAGGACTTGCCTCGAAATTTAAAAGTAAAGGAATTGTAACGCGGAGATTTTGATTATAGCTATTCTAATACTAACATTGGTTATTTTGTGTGGATGGATAACAGAGCAGTTAACATTGCAACTAACTTTTATGGGTCAGAAGTAAAACATGTTTCCAAAAAACTAAGAGATGGTTCGAGTTTAAACTTACCATGCCCCAGTAATGTGGAAGACTACAACAAAAATATGGGCGGCGTTGATCTTGCCGACCAACTACGTAGTTCATACTGTGTAGATAGAAAATCACGTAAATGGTGGCACCGTTTATTCTGGGGCATGTTGGACATTGCCTTTGTCAATTCATATATTATATACAATGAAATATCCGAAAAAATTAGCCAGCTGGAGGCAAGAAGATCGGTTGCTATGGGACTTTTAACATACGCCACTGAACCAAAGAAGCGAGGCTCCCGAAGTTTGGAGTCATCTACACCTAACAAAAGGAGGAAGTATAATTACAGCGCGTTGGATGACGTCAGATTGGGAAATTTGGGAAAACACTGGCCAGTTTTTACCACCAATAGGGGAAGATGTGAATATTGCAGCTCACTTGCAATAGAGTCTAGACCTCAATCACAGTGTTCATTTTGTGGTGCCTATTTGTGTTGTAATTCAAATAAAAACTGTTTTGCGATGTACCACGGCCTTCCTACTTCGTGAAGAGTAATCATTTGTAAAAAATAATAAAGGCTTTGATTTTTAGCATTTTTTTTATAGCAACATAAATCAGTATCTCCTGACAGAATATCTTATCCTAATTCCTGACCACTCTGAGATAGCGCGTAACTCAAAAAAAAAATTAATTATGCTAAAGCTATCTTATTAAATCGATACATGTAAAAAAAAATTTTTTTTTTTGAAAAATCTTAATTTGGGCAAAAAAGGGTTAAAAGAATCCACAACCACAAATCCTACGACCAGTTGTTATAGAAAACGACATCATCGAAGCAGTGAATGAATTGGTATACCTGGGAGCGCTACTTAACACTGAAATTATTACTACCGCAGAATTTGCACGGCCAAGAGATGCTAATTTGGGTTCAATCTCCTCCTTACATCCACAATTATAACGAGAAATACAAAAATAAAACTCTACAAAACAATAATACGCCCAATCCTAACATTGGTTCGGAGACCTGGGCTCTAACAAAAAATAATGAAAGCATGTTAGGATGTTTCGAAAGAAAAGTACTAAGGCGAATCTATGGAGCAGTGAATGACAATGGAGTGTGGAGAAGACGATACAACTTCGAACTGTATACATCTGGTATATAGAATATACCAGAAACCTGAATACGATATGGGCGCATGTAATGCGGATGGAACAAAATGAACCCGGCTATAAAAACGCTCCTTGATAGAGCCATTGGTCGGAGAAGAAGAGGAAGATCCAAAACAAGGTTCCTTGATAACATCGATGAAGACATGAGAAATATGGGAATACGTGCTTGGCGGAGAAAGGCGATGGATAGGGACGACTGGAGAGAAAACCTTGAGGAGGCTAGGAACCACGCAGGGCTATAAATCTAGAATGATGACGAATAGTTTGGGGCAGAGAGTTAATTAATCAAGCGTAACACAAAATTTACTTGCACCACGCTCAATATTTTATGTTGGCTTGTGTTGCTCGTAGTGATTGTTAAAGTCTTAAAAGAGTTCCACTACCAAAAAAAGTTTGATAATTACCTTAACCCTTAAGTACCATGGCGGGGTCAAAATTGACCCTCCATGTTTTTAATGCCAAGTTTCGCTATCGAAACATAGATTGAGCATTGCGCGCTTTCTGCTAATCTTCGACCGGTAGGTGATTTATCGATCTACGAAAATTCCGTTAGTTTATCTGTTACTACTGCAGAGTTAGGCACGCATAGGGTCAATTTTGACCCGCTTATGGTATAAGTGTTTCTAGTGCAATTAACGACTAATGTAGTCGCAATAAACGTCCTCTGGCACAGAAAGAACTTGAAGAAGAGGGACAAAAAATTATGGACAATGGACTAGATAGTGACAGTGAGTTTTTAGACCAGGCTAGTGAACACAGTGATCACGAAACAGGCAGTGAAGAGGAATGGGACGATGATGACGAAAAAAATTGGCAAATTAATAATTCCGAAACTAGTAGTGAATATTCGGGTGAAGAAAGTGATATAGCTGACTCAAGGGATGTGTTTTATGGCAAAAATAGGTACAAGTGGTCTAAAACTTCTCCCACCTTTTCTCGTACATGTAAGCATAATTTAATTAGTCATTTACCTGGTGTTATTGGAAAAGCTCGAGCTAGTATGCCAGAGAAACCAGTTGATGCTTGGGAATGTATTATTAACCACGATATATTGCAAGAAATTCTTGAGAAAACCAATGAACGAATAACTAATGCTTCTAAATATAATTTACACAATTTATCGTGTCAATATACCAATCATCTTGACATAATTGAATTAAAGGCTTTCTTAGGCTTATTATATTTAGCTGGGGTATTTAAATCCAATAATGAAGATTTAAGGTCTTTATTTGCTACGAATGGTACTGGCCGTGATATATTTCGAGCAACCATGTCACTAAACCGATTTTATTTTCTGCTTGGAAGCCTTTGTTTTGACGACCCAGCTACTAGACAAGAACGTATTGCGCACGGAGATAAACTGGCAGCTGTATCCAATATTTTTAATATGTTTTTAATTAATTGCCAGTCCAATTATAGCTGTGGTGAATATCTCACAATAGATGAAATGCTTATTGCATTTAGAGGAAGGTGACAATTCAGGATGTATCTCAAAAATAAGCCAGACAAATACGGTCTGAAAATGCAGTGTTTAGTAGACTCTAAGACACATTATTTGCTAAATGGTTTTATATATTATACTGGAAAAGATACACGCAGAGCAAATCCAAAAAAGTTATCCATCCCCACTCTAGATGTTTTGACACTTATTCCACCAATTTCTGGTACAAATAGAAACATAACAGCAGATAATTGGTTTTCGTCCATTGAGCTCATAAAAGAACTAAGAAGCCATAAAATTTCATATGTTGGAACTCTAAAAAGAAATAAAAGAGAGGTTCCTGCTGAATTTCAACCCCACAAAAACAGGCCACCTAATTCTGCCTTATTTGGTTTTACAGGAAGCGAGAGCCTTGTATCTTTTGTTCCTAAGAAAAATCGTGCATTCAATCATTCCAATACAATAGTTAATGGAAAGCCAGAGATTATAAATTTTTACAACGAGACAAAAGGTGGGGTGGATTCATTGGATAAGAAATGTGCATGCTATAAAACTGGCAGAAGAACTCGTAGATAGTAATATGGTTTCGCATTTTGGACATTGCAGGATTAAATGCTAACGTAATTTTTAATGGAGTTCAGCAAAATAAAATAATGGAAAGAAGATTGTTTCTAACCACTTTAGGTCAAGAACTTATTAAGGCCCATTTAACTCGTAGAGCTCAGCAAACTTGTTTACCGAGAGAAATTCGTAGTGCCATTTTTAAAGTTTCCGGATTTCAGGAACCAATGCCTGCCGCAAATCCAGAGCCACAACGACGAAAAAAGAGGGAAAGGTGTAAAATATGTCCATTATCCAAAAACCAAAAGAAAGAAAGCTCATCGTGGGATAAATGTCGAGATTTTATTTGCAAAAATCATTCCCGCATACAGACGTTATGCATAAGCTGCGTACTCTGAGATAGCGCG
>NW_027312433.1:0-30031 GCF_040954645.1 Diabrotica undecimpunctata | reverse complement strand
GCTATCTCAGAGTTCAGCCTGCATTTATTATGCTATCCAGATTGTTAAAGAACCTTCCTGGAATTATATTCCAACGGTAGAGAAAAAAGAAAATGAACCCTGGAATGTTACTAATCCAGATCCTCGAACTGCGGGACAGTTTGTCTCTGATGTTTTTACTGTTATGATAAGAGAACCAGTATGTGTTTGGGTAAGTCTTTTGATATAAATCTACAACTGTTTTTATCTTTTCCAATTTGCAAGGATACATTACAACTAAATACCTTAATGTGCACATACCTTCTTTTCTATTTAAAAAAATGTAAAGGGTTGTTTTGTTAAATAACAGAGATGTTTGAGTAGCTTGTAGTTAAATGTGAGATGTGTTATTTAAACTATTATAATGAAAGTATATAAAGACATACTTCAAATCTGCATTTTTCTTTTGATAGTTTTAGATTACCAAATTTAAATTCTTCATTTTGATATACCTTAAGTGTAACTAAGGATTGCAATGGAAAAAAAATTGTGTACATGCCTTTAGGCAAATCAGGAAAAGAAATAACTTTTAATGTAAAGAAAAACTAATAATTGATACCAATGACAAGACTGTGTAGCTGAAAATAGTAGAGGAGAAAGAGTTCCAATCATATGGATATAGATTACCTAAAGTTATATAAATTTTGTTTATTATTAATGTACAAATATGACTCAGTTAACAAACTTTGATATCTATAATAGGAATGAACCCTTTGTCATCAACAAGTATTAAAATTTTTACTGATTCATATAATTAATGTTTATCATAATGTAGATTATTATATGAGATGTTGAAAGTTTCACATATGAATTAGAGAAAACCCAGGGCAATTTTCAAGTTCAAGATCCATACAAGTTTGATATTTAAATGTATTTGGTCATTAGTGTTACCCATACTAACCCTTTCGGTCACGCTTTTTTTTTAGTGTAATGAAATATATTTTGTTAATAATTCCAAATTATTCCCAGTTATGGCACTCTTTTGTAAGGTAATGTCTTTTGGTAGGAATATTAGCATTTTTTTTATAAAATAGGGCCCGTTTTTGATTTTGTCAATTGACAAAATTGTGACTAACTGTAATATTTACTTAAACGAAGTTAAAATTCCTGTGTTGTCAATTGACTACACAGTGACTGAAAGGGTTAATGCAATTCTTGCACAATTTACCTATATTTATTTATTGAATTTTTGCATTTTTGATTTTCTAATTGGCTTGTTAGAAATATACAAAATTGAAATTTGGATCTTCAAAGAAAAAGTAATGAAGTTTATTTATATTAAAAGGCAGTGGCAGGTAGCTCTTGATATTTGAGCCTGAGGGGCACAAAAACTAATCTATATTTTGTTTATGTTAATTTGAAAATTTGATACCATCTAAATAATGATCCTTATGTGGTATATGATGTATTTGGAGAAGCCAAAGATCTTTCATCATTGTAGTTAGCTTCTTTTATTTATATAAAATAATAAAAAAAAAACAGTTCAACTTCATAAGTAATCAGCTGTAAAATTTTATAAGTAAAGCAATAAATATTTAAATAACCTTTTCATTTTTATTAAAACAATTTATTTTATTGTAGATAGTTTCGGTTGATCAACAATATAGGAATAACACCATAAATATTGCTCAAATTGTATAAAGCAGTAAATGTTTAAATAAACTTTTTATTTATATTGAAATAGTTTATTTCATTGTAGATAGTTTTGGGTTATTAACAATATAGCTATAATACTCCATAAATATTGTTCATTAAAACAAAGATAATTAATTCGTGGCACCAATGATTTTCTTTAAATCTTGACTCAAGTATGTCATTTCTGATTCTATTTTAAGTATACAATGTAGGATAAAAACTAGCTTGATATAATATTTAAAATATCAGAAGAGAAATGTTTGGAATATTTTAAATGTGCATTTTATTAAACAATTAGGTTACTGGTTAGTGAATATTTCAAATATGTATTTTATTAAGTGGTTAGAGTACCTGTAAATGCCTATTAAAAGAAATCCTGCATTTTGTTGTTTTGTAGTTATATCACATACTTTTTTAGCAGTTAGTTCTAGAATATGCTTGCAAAATTCTTTTTTATTTACATTTGAGTTCCTTTACATTTAAATTCTAAGAATTTCTGATGGTCTAATGGTCATTTACCAATTATAGAAAAATCACATTTTCATTGTATGGTCAGTATTGATACGATAAATCAAAACACAGACACACTTTAATCACTTTACACCTTACCATTTGTAGAAATGTTTTCATGTTTATATTTTGTTGTCTTCTTCTCAAACGGTCTTTTCATATCAGAGGTAGTCACTTTGATAACAGCTCTGTACAATATCTAGAATGAGCTGCATTTAAATCATTATGTAATATTTTGCAGTTAGGAAATTTGTCCTCTTCCTACCACTCTCATCCTAATACTTAACTATTCATAATGACAGTAGCGCACCTAGAATTTGCTCTGGGGGGTTTTGGTTGGTCACAGATTTTTTTTTTATGATGCTACCTCCATTTTGAGTCCTTAAAATGTACAGTGTCGGAATAGGATCCGGGAGGGGGGTTTAAACCCGCAAAACCCCCCCTAGGTGCGCCACTGCATAATGATCCCAAGCAGCTCATATTTGTTTTCTCTAGTTATGTTACCCAAATATTCCAGTTTTCTAATTTTTATATTATTTATAATTTTTAATTCGCTATTTAGATGTCACAACAATTCAATATTGATATCCTCCTGATTTTAGAAGTTTATTTATTCAAAAATAGGGAAAGCCCGTGATATACACAAAAGTAATCAATTGATAACATTAATACATAATAAGATAAAAATAACAATTACACTTAAAATATAGTGCATACACTTATTAAAAATATAAAACAATAATATATAACATAAAAACACAAATACCTAACTATTGGTGCTTTTAATATTGTCCATTAATTTGCGTTTAAATATTTGTACAGATGAAAAACCTTTAACTATTTTACGAAGTTTATTAAAAATATCAAAATCCTTAAACACCAAAGAGTTTATTGAAGCTGTCCTTTTTGTTTTCACAATGTGTAAATTGCAATTACCTCGAGTAGTACACAAAACCATACCACAAAAGTAAGCAGGGGTCAAATTATTTAAAATTTTATAAATGAACACCATTGTAAGATAACAAGACCCTTTGTTAAACTATAACCCACTGCAGTATGCTAATCATTGTTGCTATAGGTGTATATCTGCTTCCACCAAGAATGATCCTCATTCTATGATTTTATAATTTTTGCAACTGGGCCGATTGATTTAAATTGAAGAGAAAGATAACTGATGAACAAAAATCGAAGTGAGGTTGAATAATTGCATTAAAAACTGGAATTTTAGTTGAAGTTGATAAAATTTTAGATATTCTTGAAAAAAAAGTATAATTTTTTAGAAATCTTTTTTAATATAAATTAAAATAATAAAGACAATAAATTTTCCAATTGAAAGCCAAGGTACTTAATTGTTGTGATGGTTTCTGTCAGGGTTGGCAGGTTTAAACCAACTGGTTTTTTTCTTAAAAAAAGTTTTTTTTTATTGATTTTTTTTTTCTTTATGTTGTTGATATTATCCTAATAATGAAAACTACAGCTCAACAAACTACAAATTTTAAATTATTCTAATAATTAAGACAACTGTAATTTTACACTAGTAATATGTATATATTTAAATTTTTCTTCATTTTGATATTTCAACAAAAATATAATAATTCAAGACCCTCCTGATGAGAGTCCCTTTTGAATATCTCTATTGTATTTTATTATTATTATTATTCAACAAGGTGGTTCTCCCATAGCATCATTCACTGTGAGTGATGGTGCGGCGATCAGGTGGCTCAGGGGATTCCCAAGTTGATCTTCTGTGATCCAGCAGCATAATAGTTTATAGTTTTGACTTGGCACTTAGCGCTTATTTTAGTTATTTTACTTTATTTTTATAAAAACTTGCGCAGTGATTATTAAATTGGAAAAAAAGAGAAAATGTCCAGTTTAAGTGGACGGCAAGGGTTTAAGAGGAAATGACAATGACAGAAGCACATTTTTTGTCATATCTGCTTGACCCAAGGGAAAAATCTCCTAACTTAGATGTAACACAGGAAGAGACCTTAAAAGCACTGGACTTTGCAAAAGAAAAGTATCCTGAATTTCACGTTTTACCAATAATTGTAAAGTTTCAGGCAAAAAGTGTACCTTCTCAAAAACATTTTTTTGAAAACAGTGTCACTTCAAAAGTGACCCCGATTGAGTGGTGGAAAAGCGACAAAAATATTGACACTAACATCATTAATGTTATTGAACAACTTCACACAGCCCAAGCGTCTTCAGCTGGCGTTGAAAGAATTTTTTCTTCCTTTGGGCTAGTGCAGACGAAACTTAGAAACAGGTTGGGTACAGAAAATGCCTCCAAATTTGTTTTTTTATTTAAAGTGTTTAATACATCTGCTTCAAATGAAGATAAATTATATTTTTGTGTTTTCAATCTTAATTATTTTGAATATTTTTACGTTTTTATGTTTTTTTTGTTATATTAATTTTTTTATGTAAATAAAAAGAAAAGTTTTCTTAATCATTGTTTTCATTGTTTATTACTATTATTTTATAAATATTTCATTCATTTAGTCAAGTATTTAGACTTATAATACTTAGTTTCAAATAAACCTGGTTTAAACCAAAAAACCTGTTTTTTTTTAAAAACCTTGGTTTTCGCCAACCCTGGTTTCTGTTTTATCATTGTCAATTTGAATATTAACAGTATTTATATCAATATTTGAGTATTTATATTTTATAGATATTAGTATCAGGTAAATCTTAATGTAACAATTTGTTTTATATTTTATGTCATATACCAAATAAGTGCAACCCACTAAAAAAAAAATGGTATATTATTACCTAGTATATATAATGGGACAAATAAAAAAATCTAACTGTGACAATAAATTGAATTTAAAAAAATATTATTATGATCAAACATACCCACTGAATCACATTCTATAATAAAATTCACAAGTTAGTTTTTGGTGCATTGCAAAAAAATTAGTGTTGACAAATTTAAAAAAACGAATTCTTTCTGGTTATAATTATTGTGAGAAACATATATTGAAAACCTTATCAAAATAACACTAAATTAATGTTAAATCACCTTCCTACAGCATTATATGCATATTTGTGCTGGTCTGCGACTAATGCAGGATACTGAGTGGGGAAGTTCTCATTTTTGACCCAAAATTCTTTCAGAACTATGTAAATTAAGTAAGTTGATCGAAACATGACAGTTGTATCGGAAACGAGAGCAAGTTGTAAAATTTAGAACAGTAGATCAATCATCTACAGATAATTCAGATCTATTTTCATATCAGCAGTTTATCTGAAACACCCTGTATGTCTTTATCGAGACATTTTATTCCACAGGTGTGAGCCTTTAACATTTAAATTTGGTATGAAAATAATATATAATTTAACAGAAAATTAATGTTAATTTATTTAAAAAGTAATCCAACATTTAAAAAAATTCACATTAAGATGAAGTGGGATAAACCAGAATTTGTATTTTTTTTAAAACCTAATGTCTTAGTGTTATAAGTTAGCTAGATGTGTTAATTAAGTACGGTGTAGTATTATAAGTAGACTTCGGCAAATATGCAAATAAAAATGTAGAAAATATGCGCATAAATATGCACGTGTTTACCCGAAAATATGCAAATATTTTACAAAATATGCATACAAATAAATAAAAAATCGTAAAATAGTAACAATTTTATTTAAAAAAAAAGTGTACATAACTAAATATTTCCTACTATTCATTAAGATTTAAGTACATTTATTTTAAGTAACTACATCATTTTTAAGTATGAATAAACTTATTTAGAATTATGGTAACAATAAATGACCAAGTGGTGTTCAAAATTTTCTAACAAAAACTTGTGGCTTCTGTCTGAGTACATATATTTATATATGGAAAAACTTCGTTCAACATCAACTGATGTAACGGGAGCATTTTTCAAACTAACCAAAACATTTGGTTCTAAATTAATTGTTTCCGAAATATTTCCAGCTAGAACACTGACTACTTCAGAAAGAATATGGTAACCTTTATTTTTTTCCATAGTAGCTTCAAATTTTTTAAAATATCTTTTCCAATATTACCTCTAACGTTCCGACAACATGACGCAAATTCTTTTATTAATGCTGTACTTTCGAACAATGACAGTTTTGGTGATTCTAACTGAGTAATTGTTTTTTGAACAAAACTAAAATTTGATTTTATAAATGAAAGTTCTTGTTGAAGCAAGTTACTCTGAAAAGTTTGTTTAGAATCCAAAAGAGATTGGGAACTTTCATCTGTTAACGTATCAATTATGTTCTTTATTTTAACAAAATGATCTGCATAAAAATTAGCTGCTTCTAACCATGTTCCCCATCTCGTTAAAATAGGTTGCGGTGGAAGAGGAATGTTAGGTAGCATTTCTTTATAAAGTTGAATTCTTATAGGAGATTTAAGAAATACTTTTTTGACACTGGATATCATGGTATTTACAAGAGGAAACTTTTTTCGTATTTCCTCTGCAACTCTGTTTAATCCATGCGCTACACAAGTAACATGTATTAAATCTGGGAAAAATATTTTTAAATTTTGTCCTGCTTTCACCATATAAGGAGCAGCATCCGATAAAATAAGCAGTAATTTATTAGAAGGAATAGTTGTCGGAAGAAAAAAAGTTGCTAATGTTTCTTGTATAAAACGCGAAATTGTTAAAGCATTTGTTTTCTCAAGTTGCTGGTATGAAATAAGATGAGATTTTGGTAAGGTATCTTCTTTAAGAACACCAATCAATAAATGAGCAATATACTTTCCTGAGGAATTAGTGGTTTCGTCTACAGATATGTAAAAATAATTATCTGCAATTTCTTCCTTAATATTAATTAACACCGACGAGTATAGCCCGTTCACATTATTTCTTCTTAGATACCGATTACTTGGAACATTAAGTTTGCAATATTTTTTTAGAAACGAACTAAAATTTACATTTGCTAATTTTGAAAGCGGTATGTTTGCAGACACTAATGCGCGACACAAGTCTTCATTAAAAGTTTCTTGCTCATCTAATTTTTTTGAAGTAGATTGGAAACATTTAGCCATCGAAGTTTGATGTTTTCCTCCTATTTTTCCTTTTTTTGCAATGTGTGAAGCAGTTCTCACATGTCTGAAACTGGACTATCTGAAATTTCTTCTCACATGCTATCTATAAATAAAAATAAAAACCTTTATTTTAACCCAACCTTTAAAATACAAAAATATACAAGGTGTTTTTGGTTAATCAAATAACTGGTTTGGAAAAAAAAACACTCGCTAAGTGTTTTAAATGCAGTATTAATACACAAATTAGTTTTTGTTACTAACCATTAGTACATCATATAACTTATTTTAAAATTCAACAAAAGTTTTTTTTTTGTTAATTCAATTACAATAAAAATAATTGTGTTTTAGAATAGCTGACTTCATAAAAAAAAGTAAAGGTGAAAAATTTTTCTAAATACACACCATTGTATTGTACCATGGACAATTTTTTCTCACTAAAGGAAGCTATTTTTCATTTAAAAACAACCTACGAGTACTAAATTTCAAGTAAATACGTTTATTGGTTTTAAAGTTATTGTTGTTATTAACTAAAAGAATTTAATTTTTTTTTTAATTTTAACACCCTGTATCTCGAAAAGTAAATAAGTTTGACTTCTCATTAACTATATCGTTTTGTTCAATTTTTCGAGAAGTATCTACAGTCAAACGTTGTAAGTGTCATTTGGAAACACCCTCTATGTATGAAATATTAGATATTTAATAGAAAATATTATATACTTACAATTTTGCCACAGACTGAACAGTAGATTTTTCCCATATCCATAGACAGCTCTTTATAAGGTTTAATCCAAGTTGAAGCACTGGTTGTTTTAGGCATTATAAAATCACAATCTTCCTTTTTGTTACGCACAACGAGTGTTTACGCTTTGAATATCAAAACAAAAATGATTTACAAATCTGAGCATCAAATTAGAAATGTTTAGGTACCTAATTCAATAAACTGGGAGATTTTGGAAAATCCTTAAATTAGGAACAAAACTATTAGCCGTTTACCTGCTGTTAAGATACAATAAATTGTAGATAGATTTGGGGATTAGATCATAAAATGCAAATGAGCGAACCCTTAGCGATTATCCAATAACTGAATGCCTCAGTGACCGAGACTTTCTAAGAATGTTGAGGGCTACTTAAATTGATCTTCTTTGAAATTGTAAATGTTTTGTACCTGTAGAGATTACGTACTTAGATCATTTCTTGATTAAAATGACTACAAAATTTTATACAAGAATTGAAATAAATTGGTATGTTTAAAAATTTTCAAATACAGTATAAAAATCTGAACTTTTATGCACTTTATGCAAACTTTTATACAAATATGCCAAAATATGAAATATTTGCATAAAATATGCACAATATGCAAAATATGCAATATGCATATTTGCCGAAGTCTAATTATAAGTATTCTTTAAAACTCATTTTTTTTGCGTGTGATGAATTAAAAAATGTTAACCAGTTCCCTAATAATTTTTACAGAATTTCCTTCATTCGCATTGGTTAAACCTCTATTGTAGGTTCCACATACCCACTTTATACTATTAAGACACATAATCACATATTTTTTGTTAGTATATCATCTACAAAAGAAATATTTCAATATTGTTCTGAAGCTATTTTCTTGTAGCATCTTGATATTTGGTATCAACTTCACAAATATCAGTTTTACTTCTTCTGTAGCTACTCACTACTTCTGAAACTTTGTCAACTCTTTTTGTCTTCTTACCATTTGCAGCAAAATTTTCTTTTCATGCAACATATTTTCAAAAGTTTCATTATGGATTGTTTGTTGAACATTGTAGTGATTGTGCAGCAGATGTTACTTGCATAAATGTTAAACTGTCTTCAGCACATATAAACACTTCTTCATCAGGAGAGAATTCAATAAATTTAGGCGGCTGTAAAATAGCTTCATCCATAATTTATTTGAATGTTGAGTCACCATATTTGTTTTCTTCCAACATCAAATACTAAATCTGGAACAACCTCCTTAAACAACAGATATATTGTAGCTGTTCTGAAATCATTCGCAATTATATCGATTTTTAAATTGAATCAAAGTTCCCCAATCATTTTTGCTAAGTATTTGTTGGACAACTTCTCTCCTATTTATTTTGCTAAGTTAGCATCCTTAGATACCAGAAACTTTTAAAGATTAAAAACGTTGTTATTTAGACTAGGGGTTGTAAGATTTGAGAGAGTTTTAAGATTGTCTCTTGAGATTTGGGATTTCCTTTTTGAAACATTTTAAGACAAAAGTAATGCATAAGTAGGTTGTGCCGATAGTAGATTATGGACAAAATCGCATGACAACACCATCTATCAAATATTGTTGTTTATAAACAGACTTAAGATTTGTGAAATAATGTCGCAAGTAGAAAAAAGAAAAGTGGTGGAATATTTGTATAGAAAGGGTGTCAGAAACGTTAAAAAATTAGTGCAATTGACTGAACTCGGAAAAAGTGCAGTGTATGAGACAATAAAGCCAATAATGCCAATAAAGAGTATAAAAAATGGCATAGATATGAGACATAGACCAGTTTCGGGTAGACCGCGTAAGATTCGCGGAAACAATTTAAATGCTTTAGTGGCTTTAGGACGACAAAATCCGCGCCTAGGGTTTCGAAAATTAGCGAACAGATTTGGAAATCAACGGAGAATAAAAGTGTGCCCAGAAACTGTGCGCATGTCACTGAAAAAGCAAGGTTACATATCAAGGAATCCAAAAAAAATTCCCACAATGACACCTCTGTAAAGGCAACGAAGAATAGATTTTTGTCAACGTTTTCGAAAAGATAATTTTAATAATGTCTTTATATCTGATGAAAGTTGTTTCCAGCTTGGTGCAAATCATCTAAAAGTCCTATTAAGAGAAAATGTTACTGTTCAAATTTCCCACTAAAATTAAGGTTTGGGAAGCAATATCTCAGCGTGGCGCTACACCTCTCTGTATAGTTAATGGTACTATTGATAGTGAAAAATATTGTGACATCCTAAATGGTTTTCTTCTTGAAACGGCTCATGTTTTATATCCATGGTTGGCGTTTTCAGCAAGATAATGCAAGATGACATACTTCTGCTTATACTCAAGCTTGGGTGCAAGAACACGAATTGGCAACAATTCTGTGGCCAGCAGCATCTCGAGATCTTAGCCCCATTGAAAACATATGGGGACTGATGAAGATTGAAGTGGAGCGAGCAGCGCCACGAGATAAAGAAGGTTTGATTCGGTTAGTTTTACAGGCCTGGAACACCGTTACCGAAAATTATGGCCTTGACCTAGTTTCAGGAGTACCTGGACGTTTAGTTAAGTGTTTAGATTTAAATGGAGGTTGTATACGTAAATGAGATGAATTATTTGTTGAAATTTTATATTTCAAGTGATAGAAATAAATACCGTAAAATTATAATTCTGCTTTCTTTTTTCCGGATACTTTCTAGACGGACTATAGTAACAACTGAACGATTTGGACCAATCAACAACACAAGCTTTTTGTTAAACAATTTTCAAAGACGGTTGTTTCCATCCAGCAGTTTTGAATTGCAGCATGATAGTGTTTAGAAAAGCAGTATTTTCTGGCGCATACCCTGGTCTCGAATATTTTTTCTTGTCTCTTTTCTGGATCCATATCGAATATTTTTTCTTGTCTTTTCTTGTCTCTTTTCTGGATCCATAAACATTATATTCTATCTTTATCTCTTGAAAAAAAAAATTAATCAAACACTGGTGCAAGAAAAAAGATTTGAAGTATATTTTTACCTTATAGTTAGTACTATTTAACATATATTTGAATAAATAAGGATCACGTACCGGTTTTCCCTGTTTAGTGATTTACCTCTCAATAAGTACATACACCTTACATTTTCAAATATAAAGTGTTGCATTTTCATAGAATCAAAAATAAAAGAACATCTCTTGCATTTTTAATACTTTTATGTGACCTTTATGTGACCTTCAAATTGATACACCAAAGATTTAAATATTTATTATTTTTTAAAAAACAAGATTATTCAATATGTAATCCTTCGTTGTTACATGCAAATTCTTGGAAATTTTCCTCAAATAACATTTACATTCTGTTTGTTTTGAGTTTAAATCGGGATATACTGATAATTTGATTATATTTTTTATAATTTCTTAGCGAAAACAAAATAATTAACGTGTCTCAAATATTAAAATGGCTGTAGCATTCCAGAAAGCAGGCAATGCATTTCTATTAATGGTTCTTATTCTTATGAGGATTCTAAAGAGGTGTCAGAGTCTACTTCTATAGTTTATTTTTATGAACGAGAGAGTAATTAGCATAATTTTAACTGGTAGCTCTGACCACTCCATGGGCGTGCTCAAGATTAATTGAAAAATTACTTTGAATAATTGTAAAAAATAAATGAATTATTTCAGTGTTATAAAGTGTTATGTGTATGTAAACAAAAGTGACCTCTTTTATCACATACTATATTAGAACTGACTGGCCTACATTAAAAAGGGTTTTAAAAAATTCACATTTTTTTTAATTTATAAAATTAACAAAAGAGAAAAAGAGTTTTTAAAACCGTCTAAGGTATGTTAAATAGATGAATAAAAATATTAATATAAAACTTACAGCTACTTGTTACAAATCCAAATCAGATTCAGAAGATGAACTTTCAGAACCAAGATTTATAATAACTGGCTCGATCATTTTATCAGTAATATTGTCCAGCTTCCACATTTTTTCCTCTTTTTTAATAGTGTGATTTACTGTCTTTTCCCAGTTTTCAGGTTTTACATTATTTACGGCCTCCAAAAACAACTGTTTAACATCATGAATTTTAAAAGTGGTATTTTTTCTTGAAACTTCACTCTTTATCTGTGCCCATACCAGTTCAATCGGGTTTAATTCACAATGATATGGTGGGGATCTAAGTACTGTCATTCCACGATTTTTGGCAATTTCATCAATTTCGTATTTTTTAAATTTTTCTTTATGAAGGGCACACAACGAATAAAGTTCCTTTCTTATAGATCCGGGATGGTACGTAATATTTTTTGAACTCAGTCCCAGACCCAATTCTGCAAGTCTTTTTTTAACCACTTGGTTGTGGGCAGTCCTTCTATAAGTCTGGAGTGATAACTTGCATTATCCATTACTATTACACAGTTCTTAGGAAGAAGATCTATCATTTGTTCGAACCATTCTTGAAAGACATCAGCGTTCATGTCTTCATGGTAGTCACCGGTACGAGTTGATTCAAAAGTTAATAAACCACCTTCAACAAAACCGTCTGAAATGCCAATGTGTACTATTATCAGCCTGCGTCCCTTTCCTGATGGTGGGTTTAAACCAGTAGATAAGTTATTTACAAAAGCGTGCCTTTGACTTGTAACAGTTTCATCCTGCCAAAATTTATTTGGTGTATGACCCTCGTTGATCCATGTTTCATCAAGATAAAATATTTTTCTTTTTTGGTTTCTCATTTCCTTTATGGTTCTTAGAAAATGTCTTCTCCATATGACAATATCGCTTCTTTCTAATAAAATAGACTTTCTGGGATTCTTTTTCCAGCGGAAGCCTATTTCTTTTAAAAGTTTCCATAACGTACTTCGACTCATTTCTGGGTAATCCTTATCATCTCGAACTGAGACAAGAACTTTATCCAATGTTGGAAATTCTTGTCTAAAGAAGAATTCATGCACTTTCCGTCGAAGTCCTTCTTTAAAATGATATTCTATTTGAAATTTTGGTTTCCCTGGAGCATTACGTGGCATTTGAAAACTACCACATTTCTCTTCTTTAATAACTCTGTAAATCGTAGATTTCCCAACACAAAGTGTACTGCTAACTAACTCAACGGTCTCATCAACACTTTCACATAAACGTTTGTCTGTAAATGATTTAAAACAATTAAATATTAATGTTTTTTCATTAACTGTTAGAGGACCAATTTTTCGGCGTTTACACGGCACTTCCAAATTTTCCATAACACTAGTATACACAATAAACTGCACCTTGCAACTGAAGTACCTACTTTTAGTGAACTGTTAAGAATTTTGAATACGCCACTTGGACCTTCCTATATACAAAATGGAAAAACCCACTATCACATTTTCTGTGGAATAAGTTTAGAAGGTAATTATCTAGTCAATTACTGTCGTAGATTCCTGGAATTAAAGAATTAAATGTTTGATTGTTGAAACCCTTACTTCGTGGAATGCACTCATTTCAGATAAAATAAAACGTTTTATTTTATCTAAAGAATTAAACTTTATTTTGCAAATAGGCAAAGAATTAAACTTTATTTTGCAAATAGATAAAATAAAACGTTTTATTTTATCTAAAGAATTAAACTTTATTTTGCAAATAGGTAGGTACTTATTAAACTTTTATTGGTTATATATAACCAATAAAATAAACATCTTACATTTCTTGCAAATTCATTAGTACCTGTTAACCTCCATCACTCCGACACTGGCAACCTTATTTAGGGATTAGTAATTCTCACAACTATTGTATTCTATTCTGCTCCAACCTTTATACCTGGTGGTCATACTCAATTTAAAATTGTTTTCCTATATACTTCTGTAAACTTGTTGACAAATATCTGTTTTTCATTGAGTCACCCGTATCAACAGTTTAGGGATTTGAATACATAATTTATTGTTTTATTACTCTCTCATACATAAAAATACACTATAGTGTATGTGTAGTTGTTTAATAAGTTTTTTGCATATTCTGGTACTTCTGTTTTTTATGCGGCTATCGGTATAGTATGGATGCATGTTTGACAAGTTGTCCCTTGATAATCCGACATGTATTGGACCAAAAGGGTGTCGGATTACCAAAAGTGTCCGGATTACCGAAAGTGATTATATATTTGGCATTGTTTTGCTAGCAGTAGCCTACAATATTCTTAAATTTTGGGAGTAAAATGCTACCCAGATTAATATGCAAATAAAACACCCATTTCGGCTAACTAAAACATGTTTATTAAAAGGAATATGGAAGCTAATAAATTTAGTGTACATACAGTGTGTAAATAATAAATTATAGACATTATACGTACTAATAACTAAATGCCGCAACTAAGGTAGATTAATTATGGACGTATGTAGATACATATGTACTGTGCTCGCACTTTGAAGATGTCTTTGATTGTCTTTTGCTTTGTCATCGCTTGTTCTTGTATCTCCTTTGTAACGAAGTATTTTGCCTACCACATGGGGTATTATTGTAAGGGGTAGAAGATTGGGGATAGAAATTACCGGGGGCGAAGATAGAGCAAGCAAAATAAACGCTACTTGTGCGAACGACACTCAGGGTTTGTTAGGAGAGCTGGGGTCGTGGATAAGTAAATATCAAGGGGTCGGATTGGGGCAACTACAAAAATATGAAACAAAAGGTCATGAATCTCTTGGGCCAAACAAAACAAAAAGAAACAGGAAACACCTCTAGTAATTTATAAAGAACGCCACTTCAAGGTGCCTAATTATGACTATTACAACAACTATTTGTTACTAGGGAAATAATTATCAGAAATGCAAAACATATCTTTTTCAAATAAAACTCAAAAAAGGGTTAGTTAAAAAAAATAAACAAATGTTAAGAAACAAAATTTAACATTTATTTTTGTGTCACCACAAACAGTTACAAAAATAAGAATACAAAAATATAATATCAATAGCTGCAAAATACAAAAATACAAAAAAACTTACATGTGTCATCTGTTTACAAATTCCAGGAGTTGGAGATACTACAAAAACTTACAAAATTTACATGTAAGTTAACCTTTCTTTTAAAGAAAACAAAACAAATCAATATCAAAAATGCTAAAACGGGCTGTCATAAATTAACATTAAATTTAAAACAAAACTGAACAAATACAATGACAGCTAAAAACAAACCATAAAATTTACTACTTTAAATATTACTATTTTTAAATTTTAACGAAAGCAATTATTGTTAAAAAAAGTCTGTCTTTACTTTAAAATTTAAACACAAATGAGAGTTACCTGGATTTCACAAAAATTACACTTTAAATTCCTGACGCCAGAAATTGGAGTTGGACTCTCTGGACACGAACAAAAGGGACTGGATCTTACACTGTGAATTTGATCGACCATTTGAGGCCGAAGCCGGCACTGGATACAAAACTTATTACTCTGCCTTTTAAAAATCAGGAACAGGTAAAATTAGACGGCATACACATTATTAACTGCTACTAAAAATTGTTTTACATAACGTAAAACGAAGATTTCCCTGAAAAGGGACAAAAAATAGGAAACTAAAAATTCGACGAGAATTTGGACATAACGCTGGAAACCATATCACTCTTGACTTGACCTGCGAGAGTGACGAAATTATCTCCAAAAGTCGATCGCATAAACTAGAATAAGCAAAACGCTGAAATAAACAAAACACAACGAAAATTAAGACGTAGATTATTAATTTTTGAACAAAGAAATATCGAAGAATTTGCGCCTGTGACATAAACAAACAATAAAATGATTTATTATCGACGTCGGCGACGTAAAAAGAACGAACGATTATTTGGGTTTTAAATTGAAAGATACGAACTTACGAACTAAAAAACATTGAAAAAATTCTTCGTTATTATAATGCATACATAAGGGGATTTCAATTTATCACATATACGAGGGGATTCCAATAAATTTACAAATGCT
This sequence comes from Diabrotica undecimpunctata, assembly GCF_040954645.1. NCBI lineage: Eukaryota > Metazoa > Arthropoda > Insecta > Coleoptera > Chrysomelidae > Diabrotica > Diabrotica undecimpunctata. The sequence goes on along the minus strand of NW_027312433.1, from coordinate 14,189 downwards.
ACACCTTTAACATCAAATTTTTTTTTCAATTTATATGATCTTTCCTCGTACCAACGCATCAAAGTGTGAAAGATTTTTCATCCTGTGCTTTCTGGTTCACGTGATCATCAGATTCTGTCATTTCTTTAATTATTTCTTTATCTGTTAAGTCAGCATTGAGATTGTCATCTAAAATCAACTCTTGTAAAGCTTCTCTTGATTCTGATGAATTAGTCATGTCGTTGCAAATTTGAAGAGCAACATCTAGTACAACTTGCACAGGTTGGTCATTGGAATTTTTGTAAACTTCTATTGGAAAGAGTGTTGTTGGGCCAAATATTCTTCCACGATTTAATCAGTGTAGTAGGCTTGACTTGCTGCCAAGCAAACGCAGCATTGATAATCGCATCTTTGGTGTTAAAATTTTTCAAAATTGAAGTGATGTCAGCATTAGGTTGACCAGTTTTAATAACGTTTTGATCCATGGGCTGAATCAATGCAGTAGTATTTTTCGGTAAGTATATTGCCTAATAATTAACAATATACGGTACGCCGACGATACTGTGATTCTAGCTGAAAACATCGACGATCTGCAGGAGCTAATCAATAGAGTTGACATGGAATGCACAAATTGGGGACTGTCGATAAATATCGATAAAACTAAATACATGGTGACCAGTAAAGTGGATATCGGCGCAACCCAACTGATATTAAACCAACAACCGCTGCAGAGAGTTCAGAGATTCAAATACCTTGGATGTTGGATTACCCAAAATCTAGATCCATCCTTCGAAATTCGATGTAGAATTGAACAGGCAAGAAACTCATTTCAAAAATTCAAGCCTCTATTATCCAATAACTCATTAAATTTGGAAATCCGTGAAAAGTTTACAAGATGTTACGTGTGGTCTGTACTTTTGTATGGATGTGAAACTTGGACTTTAAACGCCGATATCATGAATAAAATCGAGGCGTTTAAGATGTGGTTGTATCGAAGGATACTAAAAATTCCATGGACTAGCAGAACCAGAAACGAAGAAGTTCTTCGAAGAATGGGACATCAACGAACTCTATTAAATATTATTAAGAGGCGTAAACTAGAATATCTTGGACATATAATCAGAGGACCAAGATATGAGTTCCTTCGGCTAATTCTCAACGGTAAAATCGAAGGAAAGAAATGGATAGGACGGAAGAAACTCTCTTGGTTGAGGAATTTGCGGCAGTGGACAGGTTTGACAGCGGACCAATTGCTACACGTAGCGCAAGACCGAGATCAATATAAAAATATTATAAGCATGGTAGTCGCCGACGTTCCGTAGGGATATGGCACTCTAAGAAGAAGATATTGCCTCGATATATCTATCGGCATTTTCGATTTTTAATTCGTCCTTATCAGGATGTCCTGGAGCATTGTCTCACAAGAGGGGGGCTTTCACTGACAGTTTCTTTTTTCTCTTAGCTCATCTTTAACTTGTGGGACAAAGCTGTTCTTGTACAAATCCAGAAAAACTTATTTTGTCACCCAGGCACGACTTTGCCACATGTACGTAATTGGTAGCTTCTTAAATGGCAGCCTTTGGAAAACTGCGAGACACACTTAGGGTCAACATACCAATTAGCCTCAAAAGAAAAGTATTTGAATAATGCGTATTACCGGTTATGACCTATTGGGCGAAAACTAAGACTCTAATCAAGACTACGACTTCGAAATTGAGGGTGACACAGAGACGAATGGAACGGTCCATGCTGGGAGTGACGTTGCGGGACCGAATAAGAAACGAAGATCTGCGAAGAAAGACGAGTATTGCTGATGTGGAATGCATAGCAGAACTGAAATGGAACTGGGCAGGCCATGTAGCGAGAATGCACGACTCACAATGGACGAGCAAAATTACAAATTAGACGCCAAGAGCAGACAGACGTAGTAAAGGAAGACCATCTACATGTTGGGCTGACGACAAAATCGTCAAGAATGGAGGAGTTTAAGGGAGGCCTATGTCCAGCAGTGGACGTGATAAATGAGGGCTGGATGATGATAATGATGATGATGAAGGAGAAATAGATTCTGTAAGGGGTATTGTCATGAAATATAAGAATTGAATTTGGAATAGGAATATTAATTTTTGGGGCAAAAAATACTTGACGCCTAAAAAGCTGAATACATGACTATATTCGGAATCAGGCATGCCAACTTTTAGGAAATAATATACTCCAATTTTTTTGAGCTCTCTTTGATTATAGTATTTGGAATGGGTAAGGGTAAATGCATACCCTGTTGTTGAAGGTTCTGATGATATTTTTTTGTTTTACTAAAATTTCTATTGTTGTTATATATTCCTGTATTTTTATATCTGGTACTGATGATAAGAAATCTAACTTTTTTTTTTTAGAAAAAGTTATGATTTCTACTAGCCCCGAGAACAAGCTGGCTTCCGCTCAAAATCAGGAACACACAACACGATCGAACGAACAAACGGTAAAAACCTTAATAGAAAAGTCGTTAGAATATAACAGACCACTGGTATTTATCTTCGTAGACTTTCACAAAGCCTTCGACACTGTGGAATTAGACAGCATTATAACTGCTCTGAACAATAGTAGAATATATTACCGGCTCACAAAGTTAGTACAAACATTATAAACTACATGATACCACCAAAGAAATTCATATCAAGCGAGGTGTGAGACAGGGCGACACTCTCTCACCTAAATTATTTATAACGGTCCTCGAATACGCCTTTAAAATGCTAAAGTGAGAAAATAGAGAAATAAAAATCTGCGTTTTGCCGACGACATAGTACTTATTACCGAAGATCTGGGTGAAGCACAACAAATAGTACAAGAAAACGTATCTTCAACAATAGTTCATCTAAAAATGAACATCAGTAAGACCAAATTTATGACAAATGTAGTTCCCAGCGAACACCTAATCATCCAAAATAAAGTGGTAGAATTGACAGAAAAGTACATATATCTCGGTCATGAAATCAGAATAAGCAAGGATAATCAGACCTGCGAATTTCAACGACAAATAACGCTTGCCTGGGCGGCGTATGGTTCACTAAGAGACATCTTTAAGAGCAACATCCCGATAGCTATGAAACGAAAGACATTTGACCAATGCGTTCTTCCTATTATGACATACGGAGCAGAAACTTTCACGCTCACAAAAACAACAGCACTAAAAATGCGAGTGGCACAAAGGCGCATGGAAAGATCAATTCTCGGCGTGACAAAAAAAAGACAAAATAAGGAATCAAGACTTAAGGAAAAGAACAGGTATCAGTGATGTCGTCGAACGTATAGCCAAGCTGAAATGGAATTGGGCAGGTCACATAGCGAGACTGAAAGACACAAGATGGACCAGAAAACTAATTGACTGGCGCCCACGAGAAGACAAACGCAGCAGAGGACGACCAGCAACACGCTGGATAGACGACATTAGACGAATATCCAAGAAATGGCAACAAGAAGCACAGAACCGTGAAGAGTGGCGAAAAATGGGAGAGACCTATGTCCAGCAGTGGACAGAAGAGGTTGCATAATGATGATGACTGATGATAAACAATGGCTTGTTCTTTAAATGGTAAATTGAAATGTCTTATGGCATAGGTTAATGTTGGAGATGTTGATAAAATTGTTTGGTGACTGTTGCGTTAGTTTTTAATTTACTATCCATTTTTAATTTTTATTTTCTTCGTTTGCAAGTTTTAGAGTAAGAGCCGTTACTGATTTTTGACAATTAGTTTGTCTTATCGGCCGTTTTAAAAAATAAAAGTTAATCCTTTGTTTATGTCAATGCGATATGTTTCAAATGGTTTACATGGATTGAATAAACACTGTATTTTTAATGCTGGTCATGCACGTTCCGACTTGCGGTCCCACTTAGTAAGACTACTAGTTGGATATTCTTCTACACTCACGCTCCGACTTGCTATCCAACTAGCGGTCCAACTTAATTTCTAGTTTGTTTTCACGACGGTGCATATCGCTTAACCAAAAACTTTATCGAGTAAACACTACGCAAAATATAAATAGGAGGATAATTGGGAATAAACCACAATATGAGTTAGAAATTAAATGTATTTGACGTTTGGACTTCCAATTCAGAAATCGTTATCCAAATATTCCGAAGTTGTAGTCGAAACGTCAAATAAATTTAATTTCTAACTAATATTCAGGCTTATTTCTAACTAAAATAGTAAATTTGCATAAGATACCACAAGAAAATAACTTCGGAACAATATAAAGAAGAAACAGTTACTTCTAATTTCAGTATAACTATGATTTAATTTTCGTTGTTTGTTGATAATTCTTCTGTAGCCAATCCGGAGTGTTGAAAATTGTATCTATGTGGGAGTGTCCGAAATAGATCTACAGAAAGGAAAATGATTTGCCCTAACAAAAAACAGATCATGATGAAGAATCGTGTATTTTAATAGGGGTAATTTTCGTGCAATTGAAAGTTTATTTTCTAATAAATATTTGCAAATTAGGGATCTTTGTGTAAAGTAATTCATAGAAATCTCATATGTAAAAGGTGCTAAAGGTCAACTGACTGAGGAAATTTTCGATCCGACCTTCAAGTCGTCCCTCTAGACTCTAGACGTTCCGACTCGTACCACTAGTTGTCCATCTAATCCAACCAACCCACTCACGGTCCGATTCTCCGATTTCAGATCCAACTGCGGAAATTGGACCACTAGTCGGACTAAAAATCGGAACGTGAATGGCCTGTTTAAATTTTTTCTTCTCTCTAATTAGAAAATCACTTTCATTTAACTTTTAGTAACAAACCTGTGTTTAGTAGGTGGCATAAACCAACAAAAAACACTTTATTCGGAGCTGAAATTATTGAAAGTTCTCTCAATAAAATAGGTATTTTTCATAGTAGAAATCGTTCCATAACATAGTTTTCATTTGTCTTATTGCTTCTACTTTTTATAATGGCATATTTATGTCCTTTTATTTAATGCGAATAAATAATTAAACTGTAATTTATTTGTTAAAAAGTAACTAATAAGGCGAATTCCTAAAAAGGAGACTGCAATAAAAAAAAAACAGATAAACACATTCAAAACATAACGGTACCTGGACTGAATATAAAAAAGTTACACTTGATAAATTAGCACCTGTATATTACTATTTAAGCAAAATATTTACATTGTTGAAAATATCAAGGCCACACAGTAATTACTATACAAAAAAAAAACAAGTAGCAAAAACTCTTTCTGTTATAAACTGTTAAAATATCCAGTTATTTTTAGTATATAAAAGGATTAAACATTATATTATAAAAAATTAAAATAATAATATTTTATTATACAGAGTGATTTATAACAGACGGATTTTTTTATCATTCATAACTCCGCATCAACTATCTAATCAATTGTTAGTGTGGTGGACAAACATGAAAAACTAATATCAATACTTATGAATAAGAACATTGAAGTAAAATCATAAAGATAATCGAAACATTGTTTTGGAACCAAAGTGCCATAGTTCAAAGTTCAAATTTTGAGACACTGCTCTAACTTATTAGATGTTAGGTCTTTTAGAGGAGCGAACATAGATAGTGATAATTTAGTTCAAGCACGATTTAAAGAGAGAATATCCAATTGAAAAAAGGAGATCGGGAAAAGGAGAGAAAAAATCGATATTAATAAACTAAAAGATCCCGACATTGCAAATATATACAGACGGCAAATAGAAAATCAAATAAGGACAGAAAACTTAGAAGGAGAAGAAGACATTAATCAACTATAGGCAAATATACGAGATAATGTGTTACAGAAATCGGTTGAAATATTGGGCAGAACCAAGTCAGGAAAAAGAAATCATTGGTTTGATCATGAGTGCGAAATGGCCACAAATAGAAAGAACGCAGCATATCAAAACACCATCGACGCAGGTTGTAGACGGAGAAAAAAGAAGAGTATAGACGTCATAGAAGAGAGGAAAAACGTATCCATCGACGTTAGAAGAGAGAATACGAACAAAACACTCTCAATACAGGGTAAAGTAAATACACTTTTTCTATCCTAATATATTCTTTGTATCATTCCCTTTTATTTGCTATGTGGCATGTTAGAATTCGATCAGTTGTTTATTTTATACTCAGCCAGATGCCTTCTTTAAGTCAATAATGCCCTATGATATTTGTATGTAACTCTACATTCATTAATAACGAAGATGCTGCGTGGTGCCTTTTGGGTGCCTTGTTTGTTTTTTCTATCTATATAATATAGTCGTTATCCCCTACTCTGAGATAGCGCGTCTCCAATTGGACCAATAACAATGGAGATATGATGTAATGCTCTTTTGGCGTTGCCACCATGTTTGTTTTTTCCGTCATTGTACTAGTTACTCTCTCTCCTTTCAAACGAGACCTCAGACGTCACTATTTGTCGAGCCGTTTCAATACTTTTTTCCTATCCGAAAAGAGCACAACGTCGCTAAGGAAGATTTCACTTCAAAAACATTACAAGTTTCCTCATAGATATTTTTGTAATAGAAATATTTACATGTTTTTTAATTTAGGGTTTGATAGTGACCGGCTACCTTCCAGCCACATCTGCATTTCTGTATTCGGATATTACGGAAGTGGTATCTGAAGAATTTTCAGAGTCCTTCAAATACCTAGCCAAAAATGTCTACCAGCTCTTCTACTAGTATATGTGACCAAATTTCATACAATAGTGTCGGATCTAAACTTACCCTAACAATCTGATTTATTAAAATTTACGTAGTATATTAATGTCTTTAAGGTATTTTATTACTTTTGTTAGAACTTACGAACATTTCCAATCTTGCAACGTGATAGATTCCCAAAATTCTAAGATTCATTACTACTACTACTAAGGATTTCCAGTTTTCACTGTCTTCCTTCACTCAACCGTTTTCTCCAATTTTCCCTGTCATTCCAGTCTCCATCTCGCAGGGTTCTTTTCTCCATAGCCTCGTCGATTTCATCTCTGAATGACCTTCGGGGTCTTCCTCTCTTTCTTCTTCCAATCGGGCTCCATTCTGTGATTTTGTTTATCCAGCGTCCTCTGTCCGCTCTTCTGACGTGGCCGTACCAGGATAGTCTCTTCTCCTCTATATAGTCGATTATGTCTGATTGCACTCCCATTCTCCGCTTAATCTCTGCGTTTTCAATTCTGTCTCTTTTTGTAAGTCTACAGCTTCTCCTCAGGAACTCCATTTCTACTGCTCTTATTCTACCTCTATTTCTCTTGTTTATTGTCCAGTTTTCGGACCCATATGTCAGGATACTTCTTGTCAGGGTGTTATATATTCTCTTTTTTGTCTTTATCGTAATGTTCTTATCCCACAACACTGAGTTTAGTTGTCTTATACAGTTTCTTGTTTGTCTCAGTCTGTTGTTTATATCTTCTTCTGTTGTTCCCTGGTTCGATATTATGGTTCCTAAATACTTGAATTTATCTGTTCCATTTATTTGTCTTCCCTCGTCTATCTCTAGGTTTCTCATATCCTTGTTTTCTGTTGTTAGGTATTCGGTTTTCTCTAAGTTTATTTCCATTCCGTTGTTTTTATATTCTTCTTCTAGTTTTCTGAGCATAAAACTGAGATCTTCTTCATCTTGTGCGATGACTACTTGATCGTCGGCAAAACTTAAGGTGTATAGGTATTCGTCTCTTACTGGTATGCCCATTCCTTCGCACTTTCTCCTCGATGGTTTGAGTGTCTTTTCCAAGAATATTTTAAACAGAGTAGGGGACGTAGCACAGCCTTGTAGAAGTCCTTTTGTCGTCTTAAATGGATTGTAGGCTTTATTTCCACATTTAAGATTCATTCATTCATTAATTTTTCAATTTTATGTTCAAAATGTGCACCATTCCTTCGCAAACAAGCTTTATAAGGTTCTCCAATATATTCTGACTTAAATACTGCTTATTATTGTTAATTATATCAGCCCCAAATGTATGCATCAGGTGTTGTCAGATTAGGTGATTGAGCTGGGCACTCGAAGTCTGTTCTACGAGAAATTTATGCGCTTTAAAAATGTTCGTGAGGGAAGTATATAGCTGTCCTGTTGAAATCCTGTACACCAGCATCAGGTGTAATAATATTCTCTCTATAACGCTCTTTTTAATAGTAACTGGACGCTGCTTCTCACATTCAACAAGTACCAATACTCTCATGCCCATACAGAGCACACCAAATGGCAACTCTTTCACTGTGGAGTGGTTTCTGTACAATGACATATTCTGTTCATCTAGCATCTGTTCAAATCCAAAAAATCGAGTTGTTTCTCGTTACACTTTTACTGGGAGGCCGCTTTGAACATTTGTCGATATTTTTCAGACACTTGTTTCAAACTTTGACGTCCATGTTCGTGTGAGCGAAATAATGCTCTGGTATTAACATATTCTTTTCAGTTGTGAGAAACATTTCCACGACGGTTTTAATAATAGAGCGCTGTTGATATGACAGTTAGTCACGAATAAGCCCAATCAAATACACTCGCGATCATAAAATCTGGGTCACCTTGAAAATTTCAAGTTTTTGGAATATTTTTGACTCTGGTGCAGTAATAACCTTTTTTTAGGCTAACGTATTTCTTATTAGTCATCAATGTTTGTTTTGAAAAAAAAAAAAAACGGTTTTTTATTGTTTTTTATTGAAAAAGCAGAAAACAAACCAAATTGTTGATAAAACAGGCATACGAAAAAAATGGAAAATAGAGAACGTGGTAAAATGTCAGTGAAATTTCAATGACTAATATCGTGTATTGCATCCCCTTGCTCTAACAACCTCTTGCAGACGACGGGGCATACTCTCAATTTTTCTCCGGATTACATGTTGTGGTTATGTTATTCCACTCTCTCACTAACAGATCCTTAAGCTCCTGTCCGTTGTTAGGAGGAGATGTTAGGGGTTGACTACGCTTTTTCAAATCGTCCCAGATATGTTCGATGGGATTCAGGTCCTGAGATCTAGCTGGCCAGGGTAACCTCGTAATTCCATCCTCGTCCAAGTATTGCATACTGATCGTGGCAACGTGCGTTCGCGCGTTGTTCTGCATAAAAACGACGTTTTCTCCAAGCCTTGCCATAGTATGTATAACATGTTCTTCCAGAATCTCCGTAATATCCCTTCGTGCAGTTAAGGACCCATTTTCGATGAAGGGTAATTCTTTGCGGAAGTCGGAAGATATACCTCACCAAGCCATGACCGAGCCTCCACCAAATGGCATTCTTGGAGCAATGCAAGCTTGTGAAAATCATTCACCGGTTCTCCTCCAAACTCTTACACGTCCATCGGATCCAGTTAGGCAGAAACGGGATTCATCTGAGAATAACTCTTTGCTGCAATCGTTAATTCCCAAATGCGCATATTGTCGAGCAAAAGTTAGTCGTGCAACTCGATGCGCCAGGCGAAGTGGCGGTCCTGTAGCCATTACCTGAGAAGATAGTCCAAAAGAACTAAATCTTTTCCTGAATGTTGCAACGCTAACATTGCGATTTCGTACTTCCTGTAGACGATTTAGATGCATAATCGCAGTTGAGGTCCGGTTTCGTAAAGCCTGAAACACAAGAAAACGGTCATTTCGTACCGTGGTCATTCTTCTTCGTCCAGAGCCAGGTCGTCTGGATAGCAAACCCTTCTCCTGAAAGCGTTGAAGCACTCGTTGAACCGTAGAAAGGCTTACGCCAACAGTTCTTGCGACTTGCCGTTGAGTGTGACCGTCTTTCACAAGCGCAACAATTTGTGCCGTTTCAACAACAGTCAAGGGTATTTTTGGCAAAAAATAAACAATAATAAACACTAATAATGGCACTAATAAACACTAATGGTGGCAATAATAAACGTTTGTTCGTTGCGTTTGAACAGAAAGTCGAAGCACAAATGAGACATTTAAAACAAGCGGCAGTTACAGGTACCGTTCATTTTGGGAAGTGTGTGCTTTGCCGCGAAATCGGCACTATTGAAATTCTTTGTTGCAAAGGAAACCGCTAAGCCGACAACAATTCCCAGAAACATGCATTAGTTTGTATTTGTGTTATTATTATTTACTATAAAGCTCGTTAAAAATGAAATATCGGTGATTTTCAAGGTGACCCGGATTTTATGATCGCGAGTGTAAATACGAATTGCGTTCGCAATTTCACAGCTAAGTCGTCTTAATTTCGGTACTGTTTATTTTGGCGAATATCGTATTTCCTATTGAAGCTGTATGTTTGATATTGTTCTGAAGCTACTTTCTTGTGGAATCCTAATACTATTTTTATATTTATTATTTTTATTGGGAATAATCTACAATTTTATTTTAAAATTTGTTTATACACATAATTTAAACTAGAATTAGGGTTAGTTTCCCAGTAAGAATAGTAAGCTGTATGTTCGGTTTCGTAATTTTACCTATTTAATTAAATTAAACAGGAAACATTTTGAATAACGTTGAAGCGCTTATCTTCTGGTACGAACCGGTATGCACTCATCCGAAAATTTTAGAAGAGATGATGTAATTCGAGTTATTGTACTGCTGGTGAAAGTAATAGTGAAATTCTAAACCCGTTTGAGAGTATAGTAAAAATTTACAAACTTTTTATGTTTATACGATTAATGAAGAACTGTTTTATTTCCGTAATGAAAGTCTAATATTATATCATATATAATAGTTTTTTAATAACAGTGTTTTTACTATTTATACAAAATTATTTTTCAAGAGTTATATTAGTGTGGTGATCCTATTGGTGTTTAAACATTTTTGTGTACAGAAATTACGACTCTGAGATAGCGCGTAAGTCTAGGACTCTTTGGAGAGTGTGTAATAGAGTGGAGTCCAAACTTATTTTTTCGAATTTCATTTTCGCAGGGTGCGAAATTCAGGCTTCTTCCATTTTCGAATGAAAAACTTGAGAAGACATTTGTTCGTATTTTCAGTCTGAAAAGAGCCTCATCGTGATTTAAATTTTGTAATTTTCTTAAAAATAAAATGTTTTCATCATCTACGCGCGGTACAGGATAGCTGCTTCCCTAAGATACCAATCAAAAATCTTTGAGACAATTTTTGTTTTTTTTTTTTCATTTTGACAACTGTCCCAGCGCTTTTGTGATGATTTTGTCAGTTTCTACTTTTCAAGAAAAAAATTCGATAGAGTCAACGATACTGTTTTTATTCCTTCATTTCAGCTATTGGGACATAAAGAAAGACAAAATAGTCAATCTAAAATGAAAAATTATGTTTACAAATTGAAGAATAACAAAAAAAAATCACTGTGGACGATAGTCTTTCTGGGTGACTATAGTGTATTTTTATGTATGAGAGAGTAATAAAACAATAAATTGTGTATGCAAATCCCTAAACTGTTGATACGGGTGACTCAATGAAAAACAGATATTTGTCAACAAGTTTACAGAAGTATATAGGAAAACAATTTTAAATTGAGTATGACCACCAGGTATAAAGGTTGGAGCAGAATAGAATACAATAGTTGTGAGGCTTACTAATCCCTAAAAAAGGTTGCCAGTGTCGGAGTGATGGAGGTTAACAGGTACTAATGAATTTGCAAGAAATGTAAGATGTTTATTTTATTGGTTATATATAACCAATAAAAGTTTAATAAGTATCTACCTATTTGCAAAATAAAGTTTAATTCTTTAGATAAAATAAAACGTTTTATTTTATCTATTTGCAAAATAAAGTTTAATTCTTTGCCTATTTGCAAAATAAAGTTTAATTCTTTAGATAAAATAAAACGTTTTATTTTATCTGAAATGAGTGCATTCCACGAAGTAAGGGTTTCAGCAATCAAACATTTAATTCTTTAATTCCAGGAATCTACGACAGTAATTGACTAGATAATTACCTTCTAAACTTATTCCACAGAAAAAATGTGATAGTGGGTTTTTCCATTTTGTATATAGGAAGGTCCAAGTGGCGTATTCAAAATTCTTAACAGTTCACTAAAAGTAGGTACTTCAGTTGCAAGGCGCAGTTTATTGTGTATACTAGTGTTATGGAAAATTTGGAAGTGCCGTGTAAACGCCGAAAAATTGGTCCTCTAACAGTTAATGAAAAAACATTAATATTTAATTGTTTTAAATCATTTACAGACAAACGTTTATGTGAAAGTGTTGATGAGACCGTTGAGTTAGTTAGCAGTACACTTGGTGTTGGGAAATCTACGATTTACAGAGTTATTAAAGAAGAGAAATGTGGTAGTTTTCAAATGCCACGTAATGCTCCAGGGAAACCAAAATTTCAAATAGAATATCATTTTAAAGAAGGACTTCGACGGAAAGTGCATGAATTCTTCTTTAGACAAGAATTTCCAACATTGGATAAAGTTCTTGTCTCAGTTCGAGATGATAAGGATTACCCAGAAATGAGTCGAAGTACGTTATGGAAACTTTTAAAAGAAATAGGCTTCCGCTGGAAAAAGAATCCTAGAAAGTCTATTTTATTAGAAAGAAGCGATATTGTCATATGGAGAAGACATTTTCTAAGAACCATAAAGGAAATGAGAAACCAAAAAAGAAAAATATTTTATCTTGATGAAACATGGATCAACGAGGGTCATACACCAAATAAATTTTGGCAGGATGAAACTGTTACAAGTCAAAGGCACGCTTTTGTAAATAACTTATCTACTGGTTTAAACCCACCATCAGGAAAGGGACGCAGGCTGATAATAGTACACATTGGCAGTTCAGACGGTTTTGTTGAAGGTGGTTTATTAACTTTTGAATCAACTCGTACCGGTGACTACCATGAAGACATGAACGCTGATGTCTTTCAAGAATGGTTCGAACAAATGATAGATCTTCTTCCTAAGAACTGTGTAATAGTAATGGATAATGCAAGTTATCACTCCAGACTTATAGAAGGACTGCCCACAACCAAGGGGTTAAAAAAAGACTTGCAGAATTGGCTGAGTTCAAAAAATATTACGTACCATCCCGGATCTATAAGAAAGGAACTTTATTCGTTGTGTGCCCTTCATAAAGAAAAATTTAAAAAATACGAAATTGCCAAAAATCGTGGAATGACAGTATTTAGATCCCCACCATATCATTGTGAATTAAACTCGATTGAACTGGTATGGGCACAGATAAAGAGTGAAGTTTCAAGAAAAAATACCACTTTTAAAATTCATGATGTTAAACAGTTGTTTTTGGAGGCCGTAAATAATGTAAAACCTGAAAACTGGGAAAAGGCAGTAAATCACACTATTAAAGAAGAGGAAAAAATGTGGAAGCTGGACAATATTACTGATAAAATGATCGAGCCAGTTATTATAAATCTTGGTTCTGAAAGTTCATCTTCTGAATCTGATTTGGATTTGTAACAAGTAGCTGTAAGTTTTATATTAATATTTTTATTCATCTATTTAACATACCTTAGACGGTTTTAAAAACTCTTTTTCTCTTTTGTAATTTTTAAAAATTAAAAAAAATGTGAATTTTTTAAAACCCTTTTTAATGTAGGCCAGTCAGTTCTAATATAGTGTGTGATAAAAGAGGTCACTTTTGTTTACATACACATAACACTTTATAACACTGAAATAATTCATTTATTTTTTACAATTATTCAAAGTAATTTTTCAATTAATCTTGAGCACGCCCATGGAGTGGTCGGAGCTATCAGTTAAAATTATGCTAATTACTCTCTCGTTCATAAAAATAAACTATACGAACTCTCCCCACGCTACCTAGATTTTAATGGGTTCAGTTTTATAGTAGGATTAAAAGCGACTACGAACTGCCCCACGCTACCTAGGTACTTAGATAATATTTTTGTGAACCTATATAGTTTTTATTTTACTTTATTGTATTCAAAAAGGAACCCAATTCCCAAAGCATGAGCGAAAATTTTAAATGTTAAATAATGAAATTATAACAATATAATCGAATAAAGTTTATTTATAAATCTACATTAACTTATATACAATAATAAAAACTACAGTTAAACAATAACAATGCTTAATTCTAATGTCTGATTAGTGATTAAAATAAGTAAGAGTGAACACTATATTTCAGATTTTAAAAGTTAACTGCATAATAAATGCAAACTGACTTAATGAAGTCTAATTTAGTAATGTTTTGATTAACGTAATATTCATTTAGCCTATTTTCAATAAAATCCAATTTTCTTTTTGCCGTTTTATCAAGTTTTTTTTCGAATCCAAGTGCAGTTCTAATTTTCACATATACTTCTGCTACTCTGAGATAGCGCG